>NC_142951.1:27785240-27865240 GCF_046866305.1 Octopus bimaculoides | reverse complement strand
ATTCCTTCTCTCAGAATTGCTGGCATTGGGTTAAAATTTAAAACCATTATATGAGTGTGCTGGTGGTGGTGGTGGTGGTTGCAAAATTGGTTGAGTGCTACAGAAAATGTATTCTGCTATTTTATGTCCCGTGACCTTCTGAGATTGAATATCACACTATCATGTTAGATATTTACCTTTTATTTTTCCAGGGGTGGAGGCGCAATGGCCCAGTGGTTAGGGCAGCGGTCTTGCGGTCATAGGACAGCGGTTTCGATTCCCAGACCGGGCATTGTGAGTGTTTATTGAGAGAAAACACCTAAAAGCTCCACGAGGCTCTGGCAGGGGATGGTGGCAAACCTTGCTGTACTCTTTCACCACAACTTTCTCTCACTCTTTCTTCCTGTTTCTGTTGTGCCTGTAATTCAAAGGGTCAGCCTTGTCACACTGTGTCACGCTGAATATCCCCGAGAACTACGTTAAGAGTACACGTGTCTGTGGAGTGCTCAGCCACTTGCACGTTAATTTCACGAGCAGGCTGTTCTGTTGATCGGATCAACTGGAACCCTCGACGTCATAAACGATGGAGTGCCAACAACAACATTTTTCCAGGATCAATAAAACACCACGCAAGTACAGGAGTCAACATAATAACACTGTGTACCATAATTTTTGCCCTTGGGTGGCAATTGTTATTTCCTATTTGCTTACTGCTAGAAAGTATGAAAAATGGCCAATATTCCCTTCACGCTTTGCTTGTGTTCCAATATTTATTCAAACTCCAAAGTATCCTTCTCAACACATTATTTACATACTTATTGCAGTGGTCCCTTTAGTTTTTCTAAACCCTGTAAAAGAACTTGGAAGGTTGGGCCTTCAATCTGGCCTTTCGCAATACCCTTAAAGCCGGGAATTTTTCAGCAACCCCTCATATTAAGGTAAACTGTTACCTCTTCGTGGCTTGACCAAGAGGTAGATCTTCAGGCTATTTACCCTGTTGAGTAACATTATTCCAGAGGTCCTCTACAGGAACCCCATTTCAGATGCATGTGTTCATAATTGTACTTTTTATCCAACGTTCATGACCGTAGGTGAGGACAGGACCAAAAATTGAATTGAATAAAGTGAATTGAATAAACTTCTCTTCTGGGATCAAATACTGGAGCTGGTGCATTACTGTACCAGCACCTGCAATTCTAGCATCCAGTTTGCCTCCTGATTCCCATCTCTGCATTGAGATGTTACAGCTCCAGTACTAATGGACATGTGATTAGAATGTTGCAGGAAAGCCAAGCTAACCAGTAGGAGACCTAGAGGCAGACCAGAAATGAGACGAATGGATAATATCCATAGACCCAGTTGGTCACACTTGGGAACCCAGTTGGTCACACTTGGGAACCCAGCTGGAAAGTGTAATGCTGGTTGCTTTTGATAGGACCCTATGGAGGAGGTGTACAAGGTGTCTGCCCCCATGACCTTCCCAAGAATAATGAGAGGAGATGGATGAATTAAGGTAAGCTTTTTGTCACTTTAAGATAACTAATATTTATATTTGTTATACTTGTTTGAAATTTCACATTATTAGTTACAAAAACGTTGTTTAACCTTAACCCTTTTGATAGCAACTCGGCTCTGTAGTAAAAAAAAATGTCCTATTTTTCAAAAGTTCTGAATTAAAATCATCCACCAAACCTTAGCCAAAATTCATGTTCCTAACACTAGTTTAATGATAACTAAGTTATTTTACTAAATTCTTTGTTGTGGTAAGTAGCTTGCTTACCAACCACATGGTTCCAGGTTCATTCCCACTGTGTGGCACCTTGGGTAAGTGTCTTCTACTATAGCCTCGGGCCGACCAAAGCCTTGTGAGTGGATTTGGTAGACGGAAATTGAAAGAAGCCCGTCGTATATATATATATATATATATATATATATATATATATATATGTGTGTGTGTGTGTATATGTTTGTGTGTCTGTGTTTGTCCCCCCAATATCGCTTGACAACCGATGCTGGTGTGTTTATGTCCCCGTAACTTAGCGGTTCGGCAAAAAAGACTGATAGAATAAGTACTAGGCTTACAAGGAATAAGTCCTGAGGTCGATTTGCCCGACTAAAGGCGGTGCTCCAGCATGGTCACAGTCAAATGACTGAAACAAGTAAAAGAGAAACACATAGCATCTCAACAGGAATATGGTAACAAAAGGGTTAATACACATTTAAAAATTGGGGCCCATATAACTGATTTTATTTTCTCCAAACAAAATGTGGCATTGTGCCATTATTTGATGGTGTTATTTTTGCCGAAGGTTGCAGCTCTTTCATACGAGTGAATCTGTGTGGTTTAGTGGATAGAGGTATTCAGATCATGATCATAAGGTTGTGAGTTCGATTCCTGGTGGCGTGTTATGTCCTTGAGCAAGACATTTTATTCCATGTTGCTCGAGTTTAGTTATCTGGCAAAAAAAAAAACAAAAAAAAAAAAAAAAGTACTTGTATTTCAAAGGGCCAACCTTGTCACATTGTGTGCGATGTTGAATCTCCCTGAGAAATACGTAACGGGTACACATGTAGGCGCAGGAGTGGCTGTGTGGTAAGTAGCTTGCTTACGAACCACATGGTTCCGGGTTCAGTCCCACTGCATGGCATCTTGGGCAAGTGTCTTCTACTATAGCCTCAGGCTGACCAAAGTCTTGTGAGTGGATTTGGTAGACGGAAACTGAAAGAAGCCCGTCGTATATATATGTATATATATATATGTGTGTGTCTGTGTTTGCCCCCCTAGCATTGCTTGACAACCGATGCTGGTGTGTTTATGTCTCCGTCACTTAGCGGTTCAGCAAAAGAGATCGATAGAATAAGTACCAGGCTTACAAAGAATAAGTCCCGGGGTCGATTTGCTCGACTAAAGGTGGTGCTCCAGCATGGCCGCAGTCAAATGACTGAAACAAGTAAAAGAGTAAGAGAGAGAGAGAGAGTATGTCTGTGGAGTGCTCAGCCACTTACATGTTAATTTCATGAGCAGGCTGTTCCATTGATTGGATCAACTGGAATACTTGTTGTCATAACCGATGGATTGCCAGTTTAGTTCTTTTAGTCTGAAGTCAGATCCTACCAAGGGCAATTTTGTCATTCATCCCTTTGGGTTTGATAAAGCACCAGTCAGGAAAGTTCCCTTATTGACTAATGCCCATCCTTCAAAATTGCTTATCCATGCTTTAAACGCTATTCCAGAAGAAAATGGCACGAGAGGCACAGATTCTTGAGCTTGAGCCAATGAAGAAGCTTCTATTAATACATCAGTGGTTCTCGACCAGTGAAAGCACATGCTTCAGTGGTTTTTGGCATCTGCACTGCTTCCCCTTTTATGGATTGGACATATTATTCCCTCCTTCAGCTTGCTTGGCAGTCTGCCGTTTGCGAGAAAGTTCTGGAAGAGGATCTGGAGGGGTTTTGCCAGGGCATGCTTACACGATTTAAGGAGGATTGCTGGGAAACCATCAGGGCCAGCAGTTGAGTTTGTGTCCACTTCATGTATAGCTAGTAGTACATCTTCGCTAATGTTGATGTATTCCATCGTAACTGCCTCCCTGGTTATAGGGGAGGTAGCAAAGAAGTCCACTGGTTTGTTCACTTGTCTGTGCTCCAATGGAGTGGTGAAGACACTTTTGAATTGCTCATTCAGTACCTCACTGATCCTAGTTGGACTGTCTGTGAGGGAGCCATCCTCTTCGGAGAGGGGTCCATTCTTGCAGCGTACTGAGGCTGTTTCTTTTGCGTAATGAAAGAAGTCCTTTGGGTTTGACTTAATGTTTTTTATAACCCAGGCTTCTTTGTCTGCTCTCTCTCTCACATAGGATTGTTGCAGCCTTTTTCAATCTCCATCAGTGTCGTGTGTACGTACGAAGAAACGAACAAACGAAGGTACGTTTGTACGTACGTTCATACGTAAGAATGAAGGAATGAACGAACGTAAGTACGTACGAACGAACGAACGTACGAACGAACGAACGTACGAACGAACGAACGTACGTACGTACGTACGAACGAACGAACGTACGTACGTACGAACGTGCGTAAGTATGTACGAACGAACGAACGAACGGACGTAGATAAGTACGTATGAACGAACGAGCGATAGAACGAACGAACTAACGAACGAACTAACGAAAGAATGAACCAACGAAAGAACGATAGTACGTACGCACGTACGTATGGTTGAACGAAGAACGAAATGAATGAACGAGCGAAAGTGCGAACGTACGAACGTACGAAGGAACTAACGATTGAACGTACATACGCACGTACGTACGTACGAACGAACGAACGAATGAAAGAACATACGTACGTAATTACGTATGAACGAACGAACGAACGTACGTACTTACGAACGTACGAACGAACGAACGAACGATCGAACGATCGAAGGAACGAAGTACGTACTTACGAACGATCGTACGTACGTACGTACATACGAAGGAACGAACGAACATACTTACGTACGTAAGTACCTATGTACGTACGTTCGTAATTACGTAAGAACGTACAAAAGAACGTACATACGAAGGAACGAACTAGCGAAAGCACGAACGAACGAAAAATCTAACGAACGACCGAACGAAAGAACGTACGTGTGTACGTACGAAGAAACGAACAAACGAAGGTACGTTTGTACGTACGTTCATACGTAAGAATGAAGGAATGAAGGAACGATAGAACGAACGTACATAGGTACGTAAGAACGAACGATAGTACGTAGTAACGAACGAATGAACGAACGAACGAACGAACGTACGTATGTATGAATCATCGAACGAACGAACGAAGAAAGAATTAACGAACGAATCAATGAACGAAAGAAGGAAGAAACGAACGAATGAACGTACATTCGAACAAACGAACGACCGAACGAACAAACGAACGAACGTACGCACTTGCGAACGAAAGAAAGATCGAACAAACAAACAAACGAAGGTACGATCGAACGAACTAACGTACGTACATACATCCGTTCGTAGGAACAAACGAACGAGCGAACGTACGAACGTACGCACTTGCGAACGAAAGAAAGATCGAACAAACAAACAAACGAAGGTACGATCGAACGAACTAACGTACTTACATACATCCGTTCGTAGGAACGACCGAACGAGCGAACGAATGTACATACGTACGAACGAATGAACTAACCCATGTACGTACGTACGTACGAACGACTGAACGAACGAAATTAAGGAACGAACGGATGTACATTGTACGAATAAACTAACGTACGTATGTATGAACGTTCGAACGAACGAACGAAAGAACGAAATAACGAATGAACGTACGTACTTACGAATGAACGAACGAACGTACGTACGTACGTATGTACGAACAACCATACGTACGAAGGAATGAACATATGTACGTACGTAGGAACGAACGAACGATTGATCGAACGAACGCACAAACGAACAAACGAAAGAAGGAAGGAACGATGGAACGAATGAACAAAAGAACGAACGAAAGTACGTAGGTACGTACGATCAAACGAACGAACGACCGAACGAAAGAACGTACGTGTATACGTACGAAGAAACGAAACAACGAACAAACGAAGGTACGTTTGTACGTACGTTCATACGTAAGAATGAAGGAATGAACAAATGTAAGTACGTACGACCGAACGAACGTACGTACGTAAGAACGAACATGCGTACGTATGTACGAACGAACGACCAAACGATCGAAGGAACGAACGAAAGCACGATAGGACGTACGTACGTAAGAACGAACGATCGTACGTACATACGAACGAACGAACGGACGTACGTAGATAAGTACTATGAACGAACGAACGATAGAACAAACGAACGTACGTACGTATGAATGAACAAATGAACGTACATACGAACGAACGAACTAACGAAAGAATGAACCAACGAAAGAACTAACGAACGAACGAATGTACGTACGCACGTACTAATGACCGAACGAACGAAAGAACGAACGTACGTACGAACAAACGACCGAGCAAATGAACGAACGAACAACGAACGAACTTACGTACGTACGCACGTACGTAATTATCTACGTACGCACGATTGAACGAACGAACGAATGACAGAACGTACGTATGTACGAACGAATGAATGAAGGATCGAACGATAAAACAAACGATTTAACGAACAAATGTAGGTACATACGTACGAACGAACGAAAGTACGTATGCACGTACGAACGAACGAACGAACGTACGTGCGTACGAAAGAAAGAACGAACAAACGAACGAAAGATCGAAATAAAGACAGAACGAACGTACATACGTACGTAAATACGTAAGAGAAAACGAACGAAAGAAAGAACCTACGTTCGAACGAACAGACGAAGGAAAGACCGATCGAACGAAAGAATTGACGATCAAACGTACGAACGAACGTACGTTCGTACGTATCTACGAATGAACGAACGTACATACGTATGTACGTGCGGACGAACAAACGAACGAACAAAAGAACGAATGAACAAACGAACAAACGTACGCACTTGCGAACGAAAGAAAGATCGAACAAACAAACAAACGAAGGTACGATCGAACGAACTAACGTACGTACATACATCCGTTCGTACGTACGTACGTAGTACGTACATTAGAATGAACGAACGAACGAACAAACGAAAGTACGTAGGTACGTACGATCAAACGAACGAACGACCGAACGAAAGAACGTACGTGTATACGTACGAAGAAACGAAACAACGAACAAACGAAGGTGCGTTTGTAGGTACGTTCATACGTAAGAATGAAGGAATGAACGAATGTAAGTACGTACGACCGAATGAACGTACGTACGTAAGAACGAAGATGCGTACGTATGTACGATCGAACGACCAAACGATCGAAGGAACGAACGTAAGTACGTACGTAAGAACGAACGATCGTACGTACATACGAACGAACGGACGTACGTAGATAAGTACTATGAACGAACGAGCGATAGAACAAACGAACGTACGTACGTATGAATGAACAAATGAACGTACATACGAACGAACGAACTAACGAAAGAATGAACCAACGAAAGAACTAGCGAACGAACGAATGTACGTACGTACGTACTAATGACCGAACGAACGAAAGAACGAACGTACGTACGAACAAACGACCGAGCAAATGAACGAACGAACAACGAACGAATTTACGTACGTACGCACGTACGTAATTATGTACGTACGCACAATTGAACGAACGAACGAATAACAGAACGTACGTACGTACAAACGAATGAATGAAAGAAGGATCGAAATAAAGAAAGAACGAACGTACATACGTACGTAAATACGTAAGAGCAAACGAACGAACGAAAGAACCTACGTTCGAACGAACAGAACGAAAGAATTAACGATCAAACGTACGAACGAACGTACGTTCGTACGTATCTACGAATGGACGAACGAACGAACGATCGAACGAATGAACGAACGTACGTACGTATGTACGTGCGGACGAACAAACGAACGATCGAACGAACGAACGAACGAACGAACGACCGAACGATCGAAGGAACGAACGAAACAACGAGCGTACGTACGTACGCACAAACGATCGTACGTACAAACGATCGTACGTACAAACGTACATACGAACTAACGAACGAACGTACTTACGTACGAACGTACTTACGTACGATCGTACCTACGTACGTACGTACTTATGTACGTACGTTCCTACTTACGTAAGTACGTACAAAAGAACGTACATACGAAGGAACGAACTAGCGAAAGCACGAACGAACGAAAGAACTAACGAAGGACCGAACGAAAGAACGTACGTGTGTACGTACGAAGAAACGAACAAACGAAACAACGAACAAAAGAAGGTAAGTTTGTACGTACGTTCATACGTAAGAATGAAGGAATGAATGAACGTACGTACGTACGAACGTTCGTAAGTATGTACGAACGAACGACCAAACGATCGAAGAAACGAACGATAGAACGAACTACGTAAGTACGTAAGAACGAACGATCGTACGTACATACTAACGAACGGACGTACGAAGATAAGTACGTATGAACGAATGAGCGATAGAACGAACGAACTAACGAAAGAATGAACCAACGAAAGAACGATAGTACGTACGTACGTACGTATGATGGAACGGATGAACGAAGAAACGAAATGAATGAACGAGTGACAGTGCGAACGAAAGAACGAACGTACGAAGGAACTAACGATTGAACGTACATACGCACGTACGTACGTACGAACGAACGAACGAATGAAAGAACATACGTACGTAATTACGTATGTACGAACGAACTAACGAACGTACGTACGTAAGTACGTCCGAATGAACGAAAGAACGTAAGTACGAACGAACGATCGTAATTACGTACGTACTTACGAACGTACGTACGTGCGGACGAACGAACAAACGAAAAAACAAACGTACGTACATACGAACGAACGAACGAACGTACTTACGTATGTACGTAGGAACGTACAAACGAACGTACATACGAAGGAACGAACTATCGAAATAACGAACGAAGGAAGGAACTAACGAACAACCGAAGGAAAGAATGTACGTGCGTACGTACGAAGAAACAAACGTACGTACATACGATCGAGCGAACGAAGGAACGTGCGTACATACGTCCGTACGTAAGTACGAACGGAAGTCCGAACGTAGGTACGTACGAACGAACAAACGAACGAACGTACGCACTTGCGAACGAAAGAAAGATCGAACGAACAAACAAACGAACGTATGAACGAACGTACGTACATACATCCGTACGTAGGAATGATCGAACGAGCGAACGAATGAACGAACGAAATTAAGGAACGAACGAAGGATCGTACATAGTACGAATAAACGAACGTACGTATGTACGAACGTTTGAACTAACCAACGTACGTACGTACAATCGAACGAACGAGCGAACGATCAAAGGAACGAACGAAACAACGAACGTATGTACGTACGCACAAACGATCGTACGTACGCACAAACGATCGTACGTACGTACGTACATACGAACGAACGAACGTACGTACTTATGTACGTACGTTCGTACTTACGTAAGAACGTACAAAAGAACGTACATACGAAGGAACAAACTAGCGAAAGCACGAACGAACGAAAGAACGTACGTGTGTACCTACAAAGAAACGAATGAACGAACAAACGAAACAACGAACAAACGAAGGTACGTTTGTACGTGCGTTCATACGTAAGAATGAAGGAATGAACGAACGAACGAACGTACGTACGTACGAACGTGCGTAAGTATGTACGAACGATCGAAGGAACGAACGAACGAACGAACGAACGCACGAACGGATGGACGAGCGAACGTATGAACGTACGCACGAACAAACGGACGAAAGAACTAATGAACGAACGAACTAACGAACGAAAGTTCACAAATACGTACGTAGTAACGAACGAACGAACGAACGTACGTACGTATGTATGAATCAACGAACGAAGGAACGAAGAAAGAATTAACGAACAAATGAATGAACGAAAGAAGGAATGAACGATAGAACAAACGATTTAACGAACAATCGTTGGTACATACGTACGAATGAATGAACAACCGTACGTACGAAGGAAGAAACGAACGAATGAACGTACGTACGTAGGTATGTACGAACGAACGTACGTAGGTACGTAGTACGTACATTAGAATGAACGAACGAACGAACAAACGAACGAATGAACAAACGAACGAACAAAAGAACGAACGAACAAACGAACGAACGTACGCACTTGCGAACGAAAGAAAGATCGAACAAACAAACAAACGAATGTACGATCGAACGAACTAACGTACGTACATACCTCCGTTCGTAGGAACGACCGAACGAGCGAATGAATGTACGTACGTACGAACGAATGAACTAACCTATGTACGTAGGTATGTACGTACGAACGACTGAACGAACGAAATTAAGGAACGAACGAACGAACGTACATAGTACGAATAAACTAACGTACGTACGTATGAACGTTCGAACGAACGGTTCGGTACATTCGATCGAACGAACGAACGAAAGAACGAACTAACGAATGAACGTACGCACTTACGAACGAACGAATGAACGAACGTACGTACGTATGTATGTACGAACGAATGATCGAACGAACGAACGAACGATCAAACGAACGGACGATCGAACGAACGAACGTAATTACGTACGTACGAACGAACGAACGAACAGATGGACGAGCGAACGTACGTACGTACGAACAAACAAAGGAATGAACGGACGTACGGACGTACATACATAAGTACGTACGTACGTACAAACGAAGGAACGAACGAACTATCTAATAAACGAACGAACAAACGAACGAAAGTTCGTACATACTTACGTAGTAACGAACGAACGTACGTACGTATGATTCAACGAAAGAACAAATGAAGAACGTACTTACGCACGTACGAACGAACAAACCAATGAACAAACGAACGAATGAACGAAAGAAGGAACGAACGATAGAACAAACGACTTAACGAACAATCGTAGGTACATACGTACGAACGAACGAACAACCATACATACGAAGGAACAAACGAAGGAATGAACATATGTACGTACGTAGGAACGAACGAACGATTGATCGAACGAACGCACAAACGAACAAACGAAAGAAGGAACGAACGATGAAACGATGGAACAAATGAACGAACGAAAGAACTAACGAAGGACCGAACGAAAGAACGTACGTGTGTACGTACGAAGAAACGAACAAACGAAACAACGAACAAAAGAAGGTAAGTTTGTACGTACGTTCATACGTAAGAATGAAGGAATGAATGAACGTAAGTACGTACGAACGTACGTACGTACGTACGAACGTTCGTAAGTATGTACGAACGAACGACCAAACGATCGAAGAAAGGAACGATAGAACGAACGTACGTAAGTACGTAAGAACGAACGATCGTACGTACATACTAACGAACGGACGTACGAAGTTAAGTACGTATGAACGAATGAGCGATAGAACAAACGAACTAACGATAGTACGTACGTACGTACGTATGATGGAACGGATGAACGAAGAAACGAAATGAATGAACGAGTGACAGTGCGAACGAACGAACGAACGTACGAAGGAACTAACGATTGAACGTACATACGCACGTACGTACGTACGAACGAACGAACGAATGAAAGAACATACGTACGTAATTACGTATGTACGAACGAACTAACGAACGTACGTACGTAAGTACGTCCGAACGAACGAAAGAACGATCGTATGTACGTACGTAAGTACGAACGAACGATCGTAATTACGTACGTACTTACGAACGTACGTACGTGCGGACGAACGAACAAACGAAAAAACAAACGTACGTACATACGAACGAACGAACGAACGTACTTACGTATGTACGTAGGAACGTACATACGAAGGAACGAACTATCGAAATAACGAACGAAGGAAGGAACTAACGAACAACCGAAGGAAAGAATGTACGTGCGTACGTACGAAGAAACAAACGTACATACATACGATCGAGCGAACGAAGGAACGTGCGTACATACGTCCGTACGTAAGTACGAACGGACGTCCGAACGTAGGTACGTACGAACGAACAAACGAACGAACGTACGCACTTGCGAACGAAAGAAAGATCGAACGAACAAACAAACGAACGTATGAACGAACGTACGTACATACATCCGTACGTAGGAATGATCGAACGAGCGAACGAATGTACGTACGTACGAACGAATGAACGAACGAAATTAAGGAACGAACGAAGGATCGTACATAGTACGAATAAACGAACGTACGTATGTACGAACGTTTGAACTAACCAACGTACGTACGTACAATCGAACGAACGAGCGAACGATCAAAGGAACGAACGAAACAACGAACGTACGTACGTACGCACAAACGATCGTACGTACGCACAAACGACCGTACGTACGTACGTACATACGAATGAACGAACGTACGTATGTAAGTACGTACGTTCGTACTTACGTAAGAACGTACAAAAGAACGTACATACGAAGGAACAAACTAGCGAAAGCACGAACGAACGAAAGAACGTACGTGTGTACCTACAAAGAAACGAATGAACGAACAAACGAAGGTACGTTTGTACGTGCGTTCATACGTAAGAATGAAGGAATGAACGAACGAACGAACGTACGTACGTACGAACGTGCGTAAGTATGTACGAACGAACGACCAAACGATCGAAGGAACGAACGATAGAACGAACGAACGAACGAACGAACGAACGAACGCACGAACGGATGGACGAGCGAACGTATGAACGTACGCACGAACAAACGGACGAAAGAACTAATGAACGAACGAATGAATGAACGAAAGAAGGAATGAACGATAGAACAAACGATTTAACGAACAATCGTAGGTACATACGTACGAATGAATGAACAACCGTACGTACGAAGGAAGAAACGAACGAATGAACGTACGTACGTAGGTATGTACGAACGAACGTACGTAGGTACGTAGTACGTGCATTAGAATGAACGAACGAACGAACAAACGAACGAATGAACAAACGAACGAACAAAAGAACGAACGAACAAACGAACGAACGTACGCACTTGCGAACGAAAGAAAGATCGAACAAACAAACAAACGAAGGTACGATCGAACGAACTAACGTAAGTACATACCTCCGTTCGTAGGAACGACCGAACGAGCGAATGAATGTACGTACGTACGAACGAATGAACTAACCTATGTACGTAGGTACGTACGTACGAACGACTGAACGAACGAAATTAAGGAACGAACGAACTAACGTACATAGTACGAATAAACTATCGTACGTACGTATGAACGTTCGAACGAACGGTTCGGTACATTCGATCGAACGAACGAACGAACGAACGATCAAACGAACGGACGATCGAACGAACGAACGTAATTACGTACGTACGAACGAACGAACGAACAGATGGACGAGCGAACGTACGTACGTACGAACAAACAAAGGAATGAACGGACGTACGGACGTACATACATAAGTACGTACGTACGTACGTACGAACGAAGGAACGAACGAACTATCTAATAAACGAACGAACAAACGAACGAAAGTTCGTACATACTTACGTAGTAACGAACGAACGTACGTACGTATGATTCAACGAAAGAACAAATGAAGAACGTACTTACGCACGTACGAACGAACAAACCAATGAACAAACGAACGAATGAACGAAAGAAGGAACGAACGATAGAACAAACGATTTAACGAACAATCGTAGGTACATACGTACGAACGAACGAACAACCATACATACGAAGGAACAAACGAAGGAATGAACATATGTACGTACGTAGGAACGAACGACCAAACGATCGAAGAAAGGAACGATAGAACGAACGTACGTAAGTACGTAAGAACGAACGATCGTACGTACATACTAACGAACGGACGTACGAAGATAAGTACGTATGAACGAATGAGCGATAGAACAAACGAACTAACGAAAGAATGAACCAACGAAAGAACGATAGTACGTACGTACGTACGTATGATGGAACGGATGAACGAAGAAACGAAATGAATGAACGAGTGACAGTGCGAACGAACGAACGAACGTACGAAGGAACTAACGATTGAACGTACATACGCACGTACGTACGTACGAACGAACGAACGAATGAAAGAACATACGTACGTAATTACGTATGTACGAACGAACTAACGAACGTACGTACGTAAGTACGTCCGAACGAACGAAAGAACGATCGTATGTACGTACGTAAGTACGAACGAACGATCGTAATTACGTACGTACTTACGAACGTACGTACGTGCGGACGAACGAACAAACGAAAAAACAAACGTACGTACATACGAACGAACGAACGAACGTACTTACGTATGTACGTAGGAACGTACATACGAAGGAACGAACTATCGAAATAACGAACGAAGGAAGGAACTAACGAACAACCGAAGGAAAGAATGTACGTGCGTACGTACGAAGAAACAAACGTACATACATACGATCGAGCGAACGAAGGAACGTACGTACATACCTCCGTTCGTAGGAACGACCGAACGAGCGAATGAATGTACGTACGTACGAACGACTGAACGAACGAAATTAAGGAACGAACGAACGAACGTACATAGTACGAATAAACTATCGTACGTACGTATGAACGTTCGAACGAACGGTTCGGTACATTCGATCGAACGAACGAACGAACGAACGATCAAACGAACGGACGATCGAACGAACGAACGTAATTACGTACGTACGAACGAACGAACGAACAGATGGACGAGCGAACGTACGTACGTACGAACAAACAAAGGAATGAACGGACGTACGGACGTACATACATAAGTACGTACGTACGTACGTACGAACGAAGGAACGAACGAACTATCTAATAAACGAACGAACAAACGAACGAAAGTTCGTACATACTTACGTAGTAACGAACGAACGTACGTACGTATGATTCAACGAAAGAACAAATGAAGAACGTACTTACGCACGTACGAACGAACAAACCAATGAACAAACGAACGAATGAACGAAAGAAGGAACGAACGATAGAACAAACGATTTAACGAACAATCGTAGGTACATACGTACGAACGAACGAACAACCATACATACGAAGGAACAAACGAAGGAATGAACATATGTACGTACGTAGGAACGAACGACCAAACGATCGAAGAAAGGAACGATAGAACGAACGTACGTAAGTACGTAAGAACGAACGATCGTACGTACATACTAACGAACGGACGTACGAAGATAAGTACGTATGAACGAATGAGCGATAGAACAAACGAACTAACGAAAGAATGAACCAACGAAAGAACGATAGTACGTACGTACGTACGTATGATGGAACGGATGAACGAAGAAACGAAATGAATGAACGAGTGACAGTGCGAACGAACGAACGAACGTACGAAGGAACTAACGATTGAACGTACATACGCACGTACGTACGTACGAACGAACGAACGAATGAAAGAACATACGTACGTAATTACGTATGTACGAACGAACTAACGAGCGTACGTACGTAAGTACGTCCGAACGAACGAAAGAACGATCGTATGTACGTACGTAAGTACGAACGAACGATCGTAATTACGTACGTACTTACGAACGTACGTACGTGCGGACGAACGAACAAACGAAAAAACAAACGTACGTACATACGAACGAACGAACGAACGTACTTACGTATGTACGTAGGAACGTACATACGAAGGAACGAACTATCGAAATAACGAACGAAGGAAGGAACTAACGAACAACCGAAGGAAAGAATGTACGTGCGTACGTACGAAGAAACAAACGTACATACATACGATCGAGCGAACGAAGGAACGTACGTACATACCTCCGTTCGTAGGAAGGACCGAACGAGCGAATGAATGTACGTACGTACGAACGAATGAACTAACCTATGTACGTAGGTACGTACGTACGAACGACTGAACGAACGAAATTAAGGAACGAACGAACGAACGTACATAGTAAGAATAAACTAACGTACGTACGTATGAACGTTCGAACGAACGGTTCGGTACATTCGATCGAACGAACGAACGAAAGAACGAACTAATGAATGAACGTACGCACTTACAAACGAACGAACGAACGAACGAACGAATGAACGAACGTACGTACGTATGTATGTACGAACGAATGATCGAACGAACGAACGAACGATCAAACGAACGGACGATCGAACGAACGAACGTAATTACGTACGTACAAACGAACGAACGAACAGATGGACGAGCGAACGTACGTACGTACGAACAAACAAAGGAATGAACGGACGTACGGACGTAAATACATAAGTACGTACGTACGTACGTACGTACGAACGAACAAACCAATGAACAAACGAACGAATGAACGAAAGAAGGAACGAACGATAGAACAAACGATTTAACGAACAATCGTAGGTACATACGTACGAACGTACGTACGTACGTACGAACGTTCGTAAGTATGTACGAACGAACGACCAAACGATCGAAGAAACGAACGATAGAACGAACGTACGTAAGTACGTAAGAACGAACGATCGTACGTACATACTAACGAACGGACGTACGAAGATAAGTACGTATGAACGAATGAGCGATAGAACGAACGAACTAACGAAAGAATGAACCAACGAAAGAACGATAGTACGTACGTACGTACGTATGATGGAACGGATGAACGAAGAAACGAAATGAATGAACGAGTGACAGTGCGAACGAACTAACGTACGAAGGAACTAACGATTGAACGTACATACGCACGTACGTACGTACGAACGAACGAACGAATGAAAGAACATACGTACGTAATTACGTATGTACGAACGAACTAAGGAACGTACGTACGTAAGTACGTCCGAACGAACGAAAGAACGATCGTATGTACGTACGTAAGTACGAACGAACGATCGTAATTACGTACGTACTTACGAACGTACGTACGTGCGGACGAACGAACAAACGAAAAAACAAACGTACGTACATACGAACGAACGAACGAACGTACTTACGAATGTACGTAGGAACGTACAAACGAACGTACATACGAAGGAACGAACTATCGAAATAACGAACGAAGGAAGGAACTAACGAACAACCGAAGGAAAGAATGTACGTGCGTACGTACGAAGAAACAAACGTACGTACATACGATCGAGCGAACGAAGGAACGTGCGTACATACGTCCGTACGTAAGTACGAACGGACGTCCGAACGTAGGTACGTACGAACTAACAAACGAACGAACGTACGCACTTGCGAACGAAAGAAAGATCGAACGAACAAACAAACGAACGTATGAACGAACGTACGTACATACATCCGTACGGAGGAATGATCGAACGAGCGAACGAATGTACGTACGTACGAACGAATGAACGAACGAAATTAAGGAACGAACGAAGGATCGTACATAGTACGAATAAACGAACGTACGTATGTACGAACGTTTGAACTAACCAACGTACGTACGTACAATCGAACGAACGAGCGAACGATCAAAGGAACGAACGAAACAACGAACGTACGTACGTACGCACAAACGATCGTACGTACGTACGTACATACGAACGAACGAACGTACGTACTTATGTACGTACGTTCGTACTTACGTAAGAACGTACAAAAGAACGTACATACGAAGGAACAAACTAGCGAAAGCACGAACGAACGAAAGAACGTACGTGTGTACCTACAAAGAAACGAATGAACGAACAAACGAAACAACGAACAAACGAAGGTACGTTTGTACGTGCGTTCATACGTAAGAATGAAGGAATGAACGAACGAACGAACGTATGTACGTACGAACGTGCGTAAGTATGTACGAACGAACGACCAAACGAATGAACGAACGAACGAACGAACGAACGAACGAACGAACGAACGAACGAACGAACGAACGCACGAACGAATGGACGAGCGAACGTATGAACGTACGCACGAACAAACGGACGAAAGAACTAATGAACGAACGAACTAACGAACGAAAGTTCACAAATACGTACGTAGTAACGAACGAACGAACGAACGTACGTACGTATGTATGAATCAACGAACGAAGGAACGAAGAAAGAATTAACGAACGAATGAATGAACGAAAGAAGGAATGAACGATAGAACAAACGATTTAACGAACAATCGTAGGTACATACGTACGAATGAATGAACAACCGTACGTACGAAGGAAGAAACGAACGAATGAACGTACATACGATCAAACGTCCGTACGTACGAAAGAACAAACGAACGTACGTACGTATGTACGAACGAACGATAGTACGTACGTACGTATGAAGGAACGAATGAACGAAATGAATGAACGAGCGAAAGTGCGAACGAACGAATGTACGAACGTACGAAGGAACTAACGATTGAACGTACATACGCACGTACGTACGTACGAACGAATGAAAGAACATACGTACGTAATTACGTACGTACAAACGAACGGATGGACGAGCGAACGTACGTACGTACGAAAAAACAAAGGAACGAACGAACGTAAGTACGAACGAACGAACGAACGAGCGTACGAACGAACGTATATAATACATACGTTCGTACGAACGAACGAACGAAAGAACAAATGAACGAACGAACTAATGAACGAAAGTTCGCAAATACGTACGTAGTAACGAACGAATGATCGAACGAACGAACGAACGAACGAAGAAAGAATTAACGAACGAATGAATGAACGAAAGAAGGAACGAACGATAGCACAAACGATTTAACGAACAATCGTAGGTACATACGTACGAATGAATGAACAACCGTACGTACGAAGGAAGAAACGAAGGAATGAACGTACATACGTACGGAGGAACGAACGAACGATTGATCTAACGAACGAATAAACGAAGGAAGGAACGATCGAACGAAAGTACGTACGTACGTACTTATGTACGTACGCACGAATGAAGGAACAAACGAATGACAGAACGTACGTATGTACGAACAAATGAACGAAAGAAGGATCGAACGATAGAACAAACGATTTAACGAACAAATGTAGGTACATACGTACCAACGAACGTACTTTCGTACGTATCTACGAATGAACGAACGAACGAGCAATCGAACGAATGAACGAACGTACGTACGTATGTACGTGCGGACGAACAAACGAACGAACGAACGAACGACCGAACGATTGAAGGAACGAACGAAACAACGAGCGTATGTACGTACGCACAAACGATCGTACGTACAAACGTACATACGAACTAACGAACGAACGTACGTACTTACGTACGAACGTACTTACGTACGAACGTACTTACGTACGAACGTACTTACGTACGAACGTACTTACGTACGAACGTACTTACGTACGAACGTACTAACGTACGTACGTAAGTACGAACGTACGTTCGTACTTACATAAGAACGTACAAAAGACCGTACATACGAAGGAACGAACTAGCAAAAGCACGAACGAACGAAAGAACTAACGAACGACCGAACGAAAGAACGTACGTGTGTACGTACGAAGAAACGAACAAACAAAACAACGAACACACGAAGGTACGTTTGTACGTACGTTCATACGTAAGAATGAAGGAATGAACGAACGTAAGTACGTACGAACGAACGTACGTACGAACGAACGAACGTACGTACGTACGAACGTGCGTAAGTATGTACGAACGAACGAACGGACGTACGTAGATAAGTACGTGTGAACGAACGAGCGATAGAACGAACGAAGTACGTACTTACGAACGATCGTACGTACGTACGTACATACGAACGAACGAACGAACATACTTACGTACGTACGTACTTATGTACGTACGTTCGTAATTACGTAAGATCGTACAAAAGAACGTACATACGAAGGAACGAACTAGCGAAAGCACGAACGAACGAAAAATCTAACGAACGACCGAACGAAAGAACGTACGTGTGTACGTACGAAGAAACGAACAAACGAAGGTACGTTTGTACGTACGTTCATACGTAAGAATGAAGGAATGAACGAACGTAAGTACGTACGAACGAACGAACGTACGTACGTACGTAAGTATGTACGAACGAACGACCAAACGATCGAAGAAACGAACGATAGAACGAAAGTACATAGGTACGTAAGAACGAACGATCGTACGTAGTAACGAACGAATGAGCGAACGAACGAACGAACGTACGTATGTATGAATCATTGAACGAACGAACGAAGAATGAATTAACGAACGAATGAATGAACGAAAGAAGGAATGAACGATAGAACAAACGATTTAACGAACAATCGTAGGTACATACGTACGAATGAATGAACCACCGTACGTACGAAGGAAGAAACGAACGAATGAACGTACATACGATCAAACGATCGAACGAACGAACGAACGAACGAACGTACGTACGCACTTGCGAACGAAAGAAAGATCGAACAAACAAACAAACGAAGGTACGATCGAACGAACTAACGTACGTACATACATCCGTTCGTAGGAACAAACGAACGAGCGAACGAACGAACGTACGCATTTGCGAACGAAAGAAAGATCGAACAAACAAAGAAACAAAGGTACGATCGAACGAACTAACGTACGTACATACATCCGTTCGTAGGAACGACCGAACGAGCGAACGAATGTACGTACGTACGAACGAATGAACTAACCCATGTACGTACGTACGTACGAACGACTGAACGAACGAAATTAAGGAACGATTGATGGAACGAAGGAACAAAAGAACGAACGAAAATACGTAGGTACGTACGATCAAACGAACGAACGACCGAACGAAAGAACGTACGTGTATACGTACGAAGAAACGAAACAACGAACAAACGAAGGTACGTTTGTACGTACGTTCATACGTAAGAATGAAGGAATGAACGAATGTAAGTACGTACGACCGAACGAACGTACGTACGTATGAAAGAACATGCGTACGTATGTACGAAGGCACGACCAAACGATCGAAGGAACGAACGTACGTACGTACGTAAGAACGAACGATCGTACGTACATACGGACGGACGTACGTAGATAAGTACTATGAACGAACGAGCGATAGAACAAACGAACGTACGTACGTATGAATGAACAAATGAACGTACATACGAACGAACGAACTAACGAAAGAATGAACCAACGAAAGAACTAACGAACGAACGAATGTACGTACGTATGTACTAATGACCGAACGAACGAAAGAACGAACGTACGTACGTACGAACAAACGACCGAGAAAATGAACGAACGAACGAACAACGAACTTACGTACGTACGCACGTACGTAATTATGTACGTACGCACGATTGAACGAACGAACGAATGACAGAACGTACGTATGTACGAACGAATGAATGAAAGAAGGATCGAACGATAAAACAAACGATTTAACGAACAAATGTAGGTACATACGTACGAACGAACGAAAGTACGTACGTGCGTACGAAAGAAAGAACAAACGAGCGAAAGATCGAAATAACGAAAGAACGAACGTACATACGTACGTAAATACGTAAGAGCAAACGAACGAACGAAAGGACCTACGTTCGAACGAACAGACGAAGGAAAGACCGATCGACCGAAAGAATTAACGATCAAACGTACGAACGAACGTACGTTCGTACGTATCTACGAACGAACGAACGATCGAACGAATGAACGAACGTACGTACGTATGTACGTGCGGACGAACAAACGAACGATCGAACGATCGATCGACCGAACGATCGATCGACCGAACGATCGAAGGAACGAACGAAACAACGAGCGTACGTACGTACGCACAAACGGTCGTACGTACAAACGTACATACGAACTAACGAACGAACGTACGTACTTACGTACGTAAGTACTTATGCACGTCCGTTCGTAAGTATGTACGAACGAACGACCAAACGATGGAAGAAACGAACGATAGAACGAACGTACGTAGGTACGTAAGAACGAACGATCGTACGTACATAATAACGAACGGACGTACATACTAACGAACGGACGTACGAAGATAAGTACGTATGAACGAATGAGCGATAGAACGAGCGAACTAACGAAAGAATGAACCAACAAAAGAACGATAGTACGTACGTATGTACGTATGTACGCACAAACGATCGTACGTACGTACGTACGTACGTACAAACGAACTAACGAACGAACGTACGTACTTACGTACGAACGTACTTACGTACGAACGTACTTACGTACGAACGTACTTACGTACGAACGTACTTACGTACGAACGTACTTACGTACGAACGTACTTACGTACGTACGTACTTATGTACGTACGTTCGTACTTACGTAAGAACGTACAAAAGAACGTACATACGAAGGAACAAACTAGCGAAAGCACGAACGAACGAAAGAACGTACGTGTGTACCTACAAAGAAACGAATGAACGAACAAACGAAACAACGAACAAACGAAGGTACGCTTGTACGTACGTTCATACGTAAGAATGAAGGAATGAACGAACTAACGAACGTACGTACGTACGAACGTGCGTAAGTATGTACGAACGAACAACCAAACGATCGAAGGAACGAACGATAGAACGAACGTTCGTAGGTACGTCAGAACGAACGATCGTACGTACATACAAACGAACGAACGAACGGACGTACGTAGATATGTACGTATGAACGAACGAGCGATGGAACGAACGAACTAACGAAAGAATGAACCAACGAAAGAACGATAGTACGTACGTACGAAGAAACAAACGTACGTACGTACGATCGAGCGAACGAAGGAACGTGCGTACATACGTCCGTACGTAAGTACTAACGTACGTCCGAACGTAGGTACGTACGAACGAACAAACGAACGAACTTACGCACTTGCGAACGAAAGAAAGATCGATCGAACAAACAAACGAACGAACGAACGTACGTACATACATCCGTACGTAGAAATGATCGAACGAACGAACGAATGTACGTAAGTACGAACGAATGAACTAACGTATGTACGTAGGTACGTACGTATGTAAGTACGTACGTACGAACGACTGAACGAACGAAATTAAGGAAGGAACGAACGAACGTACGTAGTACGAATAAACGAACGAACGTACGTAGTACGAATAAACGAACGAACGTACGTAGTACGAATAAACGAACGTACGTATGTACGAATGTTTGAACGAACCAATGTACGTACGTACAATCGAACGAACGAACGAACGACCGATCGATCGAAGGAACGAACGAAACAACGAACGTACGGACGTACGCACAAACGATCGTATGTACGTACGTACATACGAACTAAGAAACGAACGTACGTACTTACGTACGAACGTACATACATACGTACGTACGTACTTAAATACGTACGTTCGTACTTACGTAAGAACGTACAAAAGAACGTACATACGAAGGAACAAACTAGCGAAAGCACGAACGAACGAAAGAACTAAAGAACGACCGAACGAAAGAAAGTACGTGTGGAAGTACGAAGAAACGAACGAACGAACGAACGAACGTACGTATGTATGAATCATCGAACGAACGAACGAAGAAAGAATTAACGAACGAGTGAATGAACGAAAGAAGGAATGAAAGATAGAACAAACGATTTAACGAACAATCGTAGGTACATACGTACGAATGAATGAACCACCGTACGTACGAAGGAAGAAACGAACGAATGAACGTACATACGAACAAACGATCGAACGAACGAACAAACGAACGAACGTACGCACTTGCGAACGAAAGAAAGATCTAACAAACAAACAAACGAAGGTACGATCGAACGAACTAACGTACGTACATACATCCGTTCGTAGGAACGACCGAACGAGCGAACGAATGTACGTACGTACGAACGAATGAACTAACCCATGTACGTACGTACGTACGAACGACTGAACGAACGGATGTACATTGTACGAATAAACTAACGTACGTATGTATGAACGTTCGAACGAACGGTACGTTCGATCGAACGAACGAACGAAAGAACGAACTAACGAATGAACGAACGTACGTACGTACGTATCTACGAACGAATGATCGAACGAACGAACGAACGATCGAACGATCGAACGAACGGACGATCGAACGAACGTACGAACAAACAAAGGAACGAACGGACGGACGGACTACATACATAAGTACGTACGTACATACATAAGTACGTACGTACGTACGAACGAAGGAACGAACGAACTATCTAATGAACGAACGAACAAACGAACGAAAGTTCGTATATACGTACGTAGTAACGAACGAACGAACGTACGTACGTATGAATCAACGAAAGAACAAATGAAGAACGTACTTACGCACGTAGGAACGAACGAACAAATGAATGAACGAACGATGGAACGAAGGAACAAAAGAACGAACGAAAGTACGTAGGTACGTACGATCAAACGAACGAACGACCGAACGAAAGAACGTACGTGTATACGTACGAAGAAACGAAACAACGAACAAACGAAGGTACGTTTGTACGTACGTTCATACGTAAGAATGAAGGAATGAACGAATGTAAGTACGTACGACCGAACGAACGTACGTACGTATGAAAGAACATGCGTACGTATGTACGAACTCACGACCAAACGATCGAAGGAACGAACGTACGTACGTACGTAAGAACGAACGATCGTACGTACATACGAACGAACGAACGGACGTACGTAGATAAGTACTATGAACGAACGAGCGATAGAACAAACGAACGTACGTACGTATGAATGAACAAATGAACGTACATACGAACGAACGAACTAACGAAAGAATGAACCAACGAAAGAACTAACGAACGAACGAATGTACGTACGTATGTACTAATGACCGAACGAACGAAAGAACGAACGTACGTACGAACAAACGACCGAGCAAATGAACGAACGAACAACGAACGAACTTACGTACGTACGAACGTACGTAATTATGTACGTACGCACGATTGAACGAACGAACGAATGACAGAACGTACGTATGTACGAACGAATGAATGAAAGAAGGATCGAACGATAAAACAAACGATTTAACGAACAAATGTAGGTATATACGTACGAACGAACGAAAGTACGTATGCACGTACGAACGAACGAACGAACGTACGTGCGTACGAAAGAAAGAACAAACGAACGAAAGATCGAAATAAAGAAAGAACGAACGTACATACGTACGTAAATACGTAAGACCGATCGACCGAAAGAATTAACGATCAAACGTACGAACGAACGTACGTTCGTACGTATCTACGAATGGACGAACGAACGAACGATCGAACGAATGAACGAACGTACGTACGTATGTACGTGCGGACGAACAAACGAACGATCGAACGAACGAACGATCGAACGACCGAACGATCGAAGGAACGAACGAAACAACGAGCGTACGTACGTACGCACAAACGGTCGTACGTACAAACGTACATACGAACTAACGAACGAACGTACGTACTTACGTACGAACGTACTTACGTACGTAAGTACTTATGCACGTCCGTTCGTACTTACGTAAGAACGTACAAAAGAATGTACATACGAAGGAACGAACTAGCGAAAGCACGAAGGAACGAAAGAACTAACGAACGACCGAACGAAAGAACGTACGTGTGTACGTACGAAGAAACAAACAAACGAAACAACGAACAAAAGAAGGTACGTTTGTACGTACGTTCATACGTAAGAATGAAGGAATGAACGAACGTAAGTACGTACGAACGAACGAACGTACGTACGTACGTACGAACGTTCGTAAGTATGTACGAACGAACGACCAAACGATGGAAGAAACGAACGATAGAACGAACGTACGTAGGTACGTAAGAACGAACGATCGTACGTACTTACTAACGAACGGACGTACGAAGATAAGTACGTATGAACGAATGAGCGATAGAACGAGCGAACTAACGAAAGAATGAACCAACAAAAGAACGATAGTACGTACGTACGTATGATGGAACGGATGAACGAAGAAACGAAATGAATGAACGAGTGAAAGTGCAAACGAACGTACGAAGGAACTAACGATTGAACGTACATACGCACGTACGTACGTACGAACGAACGAACGAATGAAAGAACATACGTACGTAATTACGTATGTACGAACGAACGAACGAACGAACGAACGTACGTACGTAAGTACGTCCGAACGAATGAAAGAACGTATGTACGTACGTTCGTACTGACGTACGTTCGTACTTACGTAAGAACGTACAAAAGAACGTACATACGAAGGAACAAACTAGCGAAAGCACGAACGAACGAAAGAACGTACGTGTGTACCTACAAAGAAACGAATGAACGAACAAACGAAACAACGAACAAACGAAGGTACGTTTGTACGTACGTTCATACGTAAGAATGAAGGAATGAACGAACTAACGAACGTACGTACGTACGAACGTGCGTAAGTATGTACGAACGAACGACCAAACGATCGAAGGAACGAACGATAGAACGAACGTACGTAGGTACGTAAGAACGAATGATCGTAGGTACATACAAACGAACGGACGTACGTAGATATGTACGTATGAACGAACGAGCGACAGAACGAACTAACTAACGAAAGAATGAACCAACGAAAGAAAGAACGTACGTGCGTACGTACGAAGAAACAAACGTACGTACGTACGATCGAGCGAACGAAGGAACGTGCGTACATACGTCCGTACGTAAGCACTAAGGTACGTCCGAACGTAGGTACGTACGAACGAACAAACGAACGAACGTACGCAGTTGCGAACGAAAGAAAGATCGAACGAATAAACAAACGAACGAACGTACGAACATACATCCGTACGTAGGAATGATCGAACGAGCGAACGAATGTACGTACGTACGAACGAATGAACTAACGTATGTACGTAGGTACGTACGTATGTAAGTACGTACGTACGAACGACTGAACGAACGAAATTAAGGAACGAACGTAAGTACGTACGAACGAACGAACGAACGTACGTACGTACGAACGAACGAACGTACGTACGTACGAACGTGCGTAAGTATGTACGAACGAACGAACGGACGTACGTAGATAAGTACGTATGAACGAACGAACTAACGAAAGAATGAACCAACGAAAGAACGATAGTACGTACGCTCGTACGTATGATGGAACGAATGAACGAAGAACGAAATGAATGAACGAGCGAAAGTGCGAACGAGCGAATGTACGAAGGTACGAAGGAACTAACGATTGAACGTACATACGCACGTATGTACGTACGTACGAACGAACGAATGAAAGAACATACGTACGTAATTACGTATGTACGAACGAACGAACGAACGTACATACTTAAATACGTCCGAACGAATGATAGAAAGAACGTAGGTACGTACGTAAGCACGAACGAACGATCGTAATTACGTACGTACTTACGAATGTACGTACGTGTGGACGAACGAACAAACGAACGACCGAACGATCGAAGGAACGTACTTACGAACGATCGTACGTAGTAACGAACGAATGAACGAACGAACGAACGAACGTACGTATGTATGAATCATCGAACGAACGAACGAAGAAAGAATTAACGAACGAATGAATGAACGATAGAACAAACGATTTAACGAACAATCGTAGGTACATACGTACGAATTAATGAACCACCGTACGTACGAAGGAAGAAACGAACGAATGAACGTACATACGAACAAACGATCGAACGAACGAACAAACGAACGAACGTACGTACGCACTTGCGAACGAAAGAAAGATCGAACAAACAAACAAACGAAGGTACGATCGAACGAACTAACGTACGTACATACATCCGTTCGTAGGAACAAACGATCGAGCGAACGAACGAACGTACGCATTTGCGAACGAAAGAAAGATCGAACAAACAAAGAAACAAAGGTACGATCGAACGAACGACCGAACGAAAGAACGTACGTGTATACGTACGAAGAAACGAAACAACGAACAAACGAAGGTACGTTTGTACGTACGTTCATACGTAAGAATGAAGGAATGAACGAATGTAAGTACGTACGACCGAACGAACGTACGTACGTATGAAAGAACATGCGTACGTATGTACGAACGCACGACCAAACGATCGAAGGAACGAACGTACGTACGTACGAAAGAACGAACGATCGTACGTACATACGAACGAACGAACGGACGTACGTAGATAAGTACTATGAACGAACGAGCGATAGAACAAACGAACGTACGTACGTATGAATGAACAAATGAACGTACATACGAACGAACGAACTAACGAAAGAATGAACCAACGAAAGAACTAACGAACGAACGAATGTACGTACGTATGTACTAATGACCGAACGAACGAAAGAACGAACGTACGTACGAACAAACGACCGAGCAAATGAACTAACGAACAATGAACGAACTTACGTACGTACACACGTACGTAATTATGTACGTACGCACGATTGAACGAACGAACGAATGACAGAACGTACGTATATACGAACGAATGAATGAAAGAAGGATCGAACGATAAAACAAACGATTTAACGAACAAATGTAGGTACATACGTACGAACGAACGAAAGTACGATTTAACGAACGAAAGTACGTATGCACGTATGAACGAACGAACGAACGTACGTGCGTACGAAAGAAAGAACAAACGAACGAACGAGAGAACCTACGTTCGAACGAACAGACGAAGGAAAGACCGATCGAACGAATGAACGAACGTACGTACCTATGTACGTGCGGACGAACAAACGAACGATCGAACGAACGAACGATCGAACGAACGAACGATCGAACGACCGAACGATCGAAGGAACGAACGAAACAACGAGCGTACGTACGTACGCACAAACGATCTTACGTACAAACGTACATACGAACTAACGAACGAACGTACGTACTTACGTACGAACGTACGTGCGGATGAACGAACGAACGAACGACCGAACGATCGAAGGAACGAACCAAAGAACGAACGTACGTACTTACGAACGATCGTACGTACGTACGTACATACGAACGAACGAACGATCGTACTTACGTATGTACGTAGGAACGTACAAACGAACGTACATACAAAGGAACGAACTATCGAAAGAACGACCGAAGGAAAGAACGTACGTGCGTACGTACGAAGAAACAAACGTACGTACGTACGATCGAGCGAACGAAGGAACGTGCGTACATACGTCCGTACGTAAGTACGAACGAACGAACAAACGAACGAAAGTACGCACTTGCGAACGAAACAAAGATCGAACGAACAAACAAACGAACGAACGAACGAACGTACGTACATACATCCGTACGTAGGATTGATCGAACGAGCGAACGAATGTACGTACGTACGAACGAATGAACTAACGTATGTACGTAGGTACGTACGTATGTAAGTACGTACGTACGAACGACTGAACGAACGAAATTAAGGAACGAACGAACGAACGTAATAGTACGAATAAACGAACGTGCGTATGTACTAACGTTTGAACGAACCAATGTACGTACGTACAATCGATCGAATGAACGAAAGAACGAACTAACGAATGAACGTACGTACTTACGTGCTTACGAACGAACGACCGAATGAACGAACGTACGTACGTAAGTACGGAGGAACGAAAGTTCGTACGCACGTACGTACGTAAGTACGAACGAACGAACAAACGTAATTACGTACGTACGAACGAACGAACGATCGAACGGATAGACGAGCGAACGTATGAACGTACGTACGAACAAACGGACGAAAGAACTAATGAACGAACGAACTAACGAACGAAAATACGCAAATACGTACGTAGTAACGAACGAACGTACGTACGTATGTATGAATCAACGAACGAACGTACGTACGTATGTATGAATCAACGAACGAAGGAACGAAGAAAGAATTAACGAACGAATGAATGAACGAAAGAAGGAATGAACGATAGAACAAGCGATTTAACGAACAATCGTAGGTACATACGTACGAATGAATGAACAACCGTACGTTCGAACGTTCATACGTACGTACGTTAGTTTATTCGTACTATGTACGTCCGTTCGTTCCTTAATTTCGTTCGTTCAGTCGTTCGTACGTACGTACGTACATAGGTTAGTTCATTCGTTCGTACGTACATACATTCGTTCGCTCGTTCGGTCGTTCCTACGAACGGATGTATGTACGTTCGTTCGATCGTACCTTCGTTTGTTGGTTTTTTCGTTTTTTCGTACATATACACGTACGTTCTTTCGTTCGGTCGTTCGTTAGTTCTTTCGTTCGTTTGTTCGTACGTACCTACGTACTTTCGTTCGTTCATTTGTTCCATTGTTCCTTCGTTCGTTCCTTCTTTCGTTTGTTCGTTTGTGCGTTCGTTCGATCAATCGTTCGTTCGTTCCTACGTACGTACATATGTTCATTCCTTCGTTTGTTCCTTCGTATGTATGGTTGTTCGTTCGTTCGTACGTATGTACCTACGATTGTTCGTTAAATCGTTTGTTCTATCGTTCGTTCCTTCTTTCGTTCATTCGTTCGTTCGTTCATTCGTTCGTACGTGCGTAAGTACGTTCTTCATTTGTTCTTTCGTTGATTCATACGTACGTAAGTTCGTGCGTTACTACGTACATACATACGTACGTACGTTCGTTCATTCGTTCGTTCGTTCGTTCCTAAGTACGTCCGTTCATTCGTTAGTTCGTTCTTTCGTTCGTTTGTTCGATCGTACCTTTCGTTCGAACGTTCATACGTACGTACGTTAGTTTATTCATACTATGTACGTCCGTTCGTTCCTTAATTTCGTTCGTTCAGTCGTTCGTACCTACGTACGTACATAGGTTAGTTCATTCGTTCGTACATACGTACATTCGTTCGCTCGTTCGGTCGTTCCTACGAACGGATGTATGTACGTACGTTAGTTCGTTCGATCGTACCTTCGTTTGTTTGTTTGTTCGATCTTTCTTTCGTTCGCAAGTGCGTACGTTCGTTCGTTTGTTCGTTCGTTCTTTTGTTCGTTCGTTTGTTCGTTCGTTCGTTTGTTCGTTCGTTCGTTCATTCTAATGTACGTACCACGTACGTACGTACGTTCGTTCGTACATACCTACGTACGTACGTTCATTCGTTCGCAAGTGCGTACGTTCGTTCGTTTGTTCGTTCGGTCGTTCGTTTGTTCGTATGTACATTCATTCCTTCGTTTCTTCCTTCGTACGTACGGTTGTTCATTCATTCGTACGTATGTACCTACGATTGTTCGTTAAATCGTTTGTTCTATCGTTCATTCCTTCTTTCGTTCATTCATTCGTTCGTTAATTCTTTCTTCGTTCCTTCGTTCGTTGATTCATACATACGTACGTACGTTCGTTCGTTCGTTCGTTACTACGTACGTATTTGCGAACTTTCGTTCGTTAGTTCGTTCGTTCATTAGTTCTTTCGTCCGTTTGTTCGTACGTACGTTCATACGTTCGCTCATCCATCCGTTCGTTCGTTCGTTCGTTCGCACGTACGTAATTACGTTTGTTCGTTCGTTCGTTCGTTCGTACTTACGTACGTACGTGCGTAAGAACTTTCGTTCGTCCGTACTTACCTACGTACGTTCGTTCATTCGGTCGTTCGTTCGTAAGCACTTAAGTACGTACGTTCATTCGTTAGTTCGTTCTTTCGTTCATTCGATCGATTGTACGTACGTACATTGGTTCGTTCAAACGTTCGTACATACGCACGTTCGTTGATTCGTACTATGTACGTTCGTTCGTTCGTTCGTTCCTTAATTTCGTTCGTTCAGTCGTTCGTACGCACGTACTTACATACGTACGTACCTACGTACATACGTTAGTTCATTCGTTCGTACGTACGTACATTCGTTCGCTCGTTCGATCATTCCTACGTACGGATGTATGTACGTACGTTCGTTCGTTTGTTTGTTCGTTCGATCTTTCATTCGTTCACAAGTGCGTACGTTCGTTCGTTTGTTCGTTCGTTCGTACCTACGTTCGGACGTACGTTCGTACTTACGTACGGACGTATGTACGCACGTTCCTTCGTTCGCTAGATCGTACGTACGTACGTTTGTTTCTTCGTACGTACGCACGTACGTTCTTTTCTTCGGTCGTTCTTTGGATAGTTCGTTCCTTCGTATGTACGTTCGTTTATACGTTCCTACGTACATACGTAAGTACGTTCGTTCGGTCGTTCGTATGTACGTACGTACTTACGTACGATCGTTCGTAAGTACGTACGTTCGTTCTTTCGTTCGTTCCTTCGATCCTTCGGTCGTTCGTTCGTTCGTTCGTTCGTCCGCACGTACGTTCGTTCGTTCGTACTTACGTACGTACATACGTTCGTTCTTTCGTTCGTTCGCACGTACTTACGTACGTACGTTCGTTCGTTCGTTCGTACATACGTAATTACGTACGTATGTTCTTTCATTCGTTTGTTCGTTCGTACGTACGTGCGTATGTACGTTCAATCGTTAGTTCCTTCGTACATTCGTTCGTTCGCACTTTCGCTCGTTCATTCATTTCGTTTCTTCGTTCATTCGTTCCATCATACGTACGTACGTACGTACTATCGTTCTTTCGTTGATTCATTCTTTCGTTATTTCGTTCGTTCTATCGCTCGTTCTTTGATACGTACTTATCTACGTACGTCCGTTCGTTCGTTCGTTAGTATGTACGTACGATCGTTCGTACTTACGTACCTACGTACGTTCGTTCTATCGTTCGTTCCTAAGATCGTTTGGTCGTTCGTTCGTACATATTACGCACGTTCGTACGTACGTACGTACGTTCGTTCGTTCGTACGTACTTACGTTCGTTCATTCCTTCATTCTTACGTATGAACGTACGTACAAACGTACCTTCGTTTGTTCGTTGTTTCGTTTTTTCGTTCGTTCGTTTCTTCGTACTTCCACACGTACTTTCTTTCGTTCGGTCGTTCGTTAGTTCTTTCGTTCGTTCGTGCTTTCGCTAGTTCGTTCCTTCGTATGTACGTTCTTTTGTACGTTCTTACGTAAGTAGGAACGTACGTACATAAGTACGTACGTACGTATGTATGTACGTTCGTACGTAGGTACGTACGTTCGTTCGTTAGTTCGTATGTACGTACGTACATACGATCGTTTGTGCGTACGTACGTACGTTCGTTGTTTCGTTAGTTCCTTCGATCGTTCGGTCGTTCGTTCGTTTGTTCGATTGTACGTACGTACATTCGTTCGTTCAAACATTCAAACATTCCTTAATTTCGTTCGTTCAGTCGTTCGTACGTACGTCCGTACATAGGTTAGTTCATTCGTTCGTACGTACGTACATTTTTTCGCTCGTTCGGTCGTTCCTACGAACGGATGTATGTACGTACGTTCGATCGTACCTTCGTTTGTTCGTTGTTTCGTTTTTTCGTACGTATACACGTACGTTCTTTCGTTCGGTCGTTCGTTAGTTCTTTCGTTCGTTTGTTCGTACGTACCTACGTACTTTCGTTCGTTCATTTGTTCCATTGTTCCATCGTTCGTTCCTTCTTTCGTTTGTTCGTTTGTGCGTTCGTTCGATCAATCGTTCGTTCGTTCCTACGTACGTACATATGTTCATTCCTTCGTTTGTTCCTTCGTATGTATGGTTGTTCGTTCGTTCGTACGTATGTACCTACGATTGATCGTTAAATCGTTTGTTCTATCGAAACGGATGGACGAGCGAACTTACGTACGAACAAACAAAGGAACGAACGGACGTACGGACGTACATACATACATAAGTACGTACGTACATACATAAGTACGTACGTACGTACGTACGAACGAAGGAACGAACGAACTATCTAATGAACAAACGAACAAACGAACGAAAGTTCGTACATACGTACGTAGTAACGAACGAACGAACGTACGTACGTATGAATCAACGAAAGAACAAATGAAGAACGTACTTTCGCACGTACGAACGAACGAACGAATGAATGAACGAACGAATGAACGAAAGAAGGAACGAACGATAGAACAACCGATTTAACGAACAAATGAAAGAAGGAACGAACGATGGAACGAAGGAACAAAAGAACGAACGAAAGTACGTAGGTACGTACGATCAAACGAACGAACGACCGAACGAAAGAACGTACGTGTATACGTACGAAGAAACGAAACAACGAACAAACGAAGGTACGTTTGTACGTACGTTCATACGTAAGAATGAAGGAATGAACGAATGTAAGTACGTACGACCGAACGAACGTACGTACGTAAGAACGAACATGCGTACGTATGTACGAACGAACGACCAAACGATCGAAGGAACGAACGTACGTACGTACGTAAGAACGAACGATCGTACGTACATACGAACGAACGAACTAACGAAAGAATGAACCAACGAAAGAACTAGCGAACGAACGAATGTACGTACGTACGTACTAATGACCGAACGAACGAAAGAACGAACGTACGTACGAAGAAACGACCGAGCAAATGAACGAACGAACAACGAACGAACTTACGTACGTACGCACGTACGTAATTATGTACGTACGCAAGATTGAACGAACAAACGAATGACAGAACGTACGTATGTACGAACGAATGAATGAAAGAAGGATCGAACGATAAAACAAACGATTTAACGAACAAATGTAGGTACATACGTACGAACGAACGAAAGTACGTACGTGGGTACGAAAGAAAGAAAGAACAAACGAACGAAAGATCGAAATAAAAAAAGAACGAACGTACATACGTACGTAAATACGTAAGAGCAAACGAACGAACGAAAGAACCTACGTTCAAACGAACAGACGAAGGAAAGACCGATCGAACGAAAGAATTAACGATCAAACGTACAGACGAACGTACGTTCGTACGTATCTACGAATGGACGAACGAACGAACGATCGAACGAACGAACGAACGTACGTACGTATGTACGTGCGGACGAACAAACGAACGATCGAACGAACGAACGAACGAACGTCCGAACGATCGAAGGAACGAACGAAACAACGAGCGTACGTACGTACACACAAACGATCGTACGTACAAACGTACATACGAACTAACGAACGAACGTACGTACTTACGTACGAACGTACTTACGTACGATCGTACTTACGTAAGAACGTACTTACGTACGAACGTACTTACGTACGTACGTACAATCGAACGAACGAAACAACGAAAGTACGTACGTACGCACAAACGATCGTACGTACGTACGTACATACGAACTAACGAACGAACGTACGTACTTACGTACGAACGTACTTATGTACGAACGTACTTACGTACGAACGTACTTACGTACGAACGTTCTTACGTACGTACGTACTTATGTACGTACGTTCGTACTTACGTACGTACTTATGTACGTACGTTCGTACTTACGTAAGAACGTACAAAAGCACGTACATACGAAGGAACAAACTAGCGAAAGCACGAAAGAACGTACGTGTGTACCTACAAAGAAACGAATGAACGAACAAACGAAACAACGAACAAACGAAACAACGAACAAACGAAGGTACGTTTGTACGTACGTTCATACGTAAGAATGAAGGATTGAACGAACGAACGAACGTACGTACGTACGAACGTACGTACGTACGAACGTGCGTAAGTATGTACGAACGCACGACCAAACGATCGAAGGAACGAACGATAGAACGAACGTACGTAGGTACGTAAGAACGATAGATCGTACGTACATACAAACGAATGATCGAACGGACGTACGTAGATATGAACGTATGAACGAACGAGCGATAGAACGAACTAACTAACGAAAGAATGAACCAACGAAAGAAAGATCGTACGTGCGTACGTACGAAGAAACAAACGTACGTACGTACGATCGAGCGAACGAAGGAACGTGCGTACATACGTCCGTACGTAAGCACTAACGTACGTCCGAACGTAGGTACGTAAGAACGAACAAACGAACGAGCGTCCGCATTTGCGAACGAAAGAAAGATCGATCGAACAAACAAACGAACGAACGAACGTACGTACATACATCCGTACATAGGAATGATCGAACGAGCGACCGAATGTACGTACGTACGAACGAATGAACTAACGTATGTACGTAGGTACGTACGTATGTAAGTATGACCGAACGATCGAAGGAACGAACGAAACAACGAACGTACGTACGTACGTACATACGAACTAACGAACGAACGTACGTACTTACGTACGAACGTACATACATACGCACGTACGTAATTATGTACGAACGTTCGTACTTACGTAAGAACGTACAAAAGAACGTACATACGAAGGAACGAACTAGCGAAAGCACGAACGAACGAAAGAACTAACGAACGACCGAACGAAAAAAGCACGTGTGGAAGTACGAAGAAACGAACGAACGAAAAAACGAAACAACGAACAAACGAAGGTACGTTTGTACGTACGTTCATACGTAATAATGAAGGAATGAACGAACGTAAGTACGTACGAACGAACGAACGTACGTACGTACGTACGAACGTGCCTAAGTATATACGAACGAACGACCAAACGATCTAAGGAACGAACGTACGTAGGTACGTAAGAACGAACGATCGTACGTACATACTAACGAACGAACGAACGGACGTACGTAGATAAGTACGTATCAAAGAACGAGCGATAGAATGAACGAAATAACGAAAGAATGAAAGAACGATAGTACGTACGTGCGTACGTATGATGGAACGAATGAACGAAGAAACGAAATGAATGAACGAGCGAAAGTGCGAACGAACGAATGTACGAAGGAACTAACGATTGAACGTACATACGCACGTACCTACGTACGAACGAACGAACGAATGAAAGAACATACGTACGTAATTACGTATGTACGAACGAACGAACGAACATACGTACGTAAGTACGTCCGAACGAACGAAAGAACGAACGTATGTACGTACGTAAGTACGAACGAACGAACGTACGTGCGGACGAACGAACGAACCAACGAACGAACGAACGATCGAAGAAACGAACGAAAGAACGAACGTACGTACTTACGAACGATCGTACGTACGTACGTACATACGAACGAACGAACGAACGTACTTACGTATGTACGTAGGAACGTACAAACGAACGTACATACGAAGGAACGAACTATCGAAAGAACGACCGAAGGAAAGAACGTACGTGCGTACGTACGAAGAAACAAACGTACGCACGTACGATCGAGCGAACGAAGGTGCGAACGAACGAACAAACGAACGAAAGTACGCACTTGCGAACGAAAGAAAGATCGAACGAACAAACAAACGAACGAGCGAACGAACGTACGTACATACATCCGTACGTAGGAATGATCGAACGAGCGAACGAATGTACGTACGTACGAACGAATGAACTAACGTATGTATGTAGGTACGTACGTACGAACGACTGAACGAACGAAATTAAGGAACGAACGAACGAATGTACATAGTACGAATCAACGAACGTGCGTATGTACGAACGTTTGAACGAAACAATGTACGTACGTACAATCGATCGAACGAACGAAAGAACGAACTAACGAATGAACGAACGTACGTACGTAAGTACGGACGAACGAAAGTTCGTACGCACGTCCGTACGTAAGTACGAACGAACGAACGAACGAACGAACGAACAAACGTAATTACGTGCGTACGAACGAACGAACGAACGAACGAACGAACGAACGAACGAACGAACGAACGAACGAACGAACGAACGAACGTATATATGAATCAACGAACGAAGAAACGAAGAAAGAATTAACGAACGAATGAATGAACGAAAGAAGGAATGAACGATAGAACAAACGATTTAACGAACAATCGTAGGTACATACGTACGAATGAATGAACAACCGTACGTACGAAGGAAGAAACGAACGAATTAACGTACGTACGTAGGTATGTACGAACGAACGTACGTACGTACGTAGTACGTACATTAGAATGAACGAACGAACGAACAAACGAACGAACAAAAGAACGAACGAACAAACGAACGAACGTACGCACTTGCGAACGAAAGAAAGATCGAACAAACAAACAAACGAAGGTACGATCGAACGAACTAACGTACGTACATACATCCGTTCGTAGGATCGACCGAACGAGCGAACGAATGTACGTACGTACGAACGAATGAACTAACCTATGTACGTACGTACGTACGAACGACTGAACGAATGAAATTAAGGAACGAACGGACGTACATAGTACGAATAAACTAACGTACGTACGTATGAACGTTCGACCGAACGGTACGGTACATTCGATCGAACGAACGAACGAAAGAACGAACGAAAGAACGAACTAACGAATGAACGTACGTACTTACGAACGAACGAACGAACGAATGAACGAACGCACGTACGTATGTATGTACGAACGAATGATCGAACGAACGAACGAACGAACGATCAAACGTACGTACGAACGAACGAACGAACGGATGGACGAGCGAACGTACGTACGTACGAACAAACAAACGAATGAACGGACGTACGGACGTACATACATAAGTACGTACGTACGTACGAACGAAGGAACGAACGAACTATCTAATAAACGAACGAACAAACGAACGAAAGTTCGTACATACTTACGTAGTAACGTTCGTTAGTTCGTATGTACGTACGTACGTACGATCGTTTGTGCGTACGTACGTACGTTCGTTGTCTCGTTCGTTCCTTTGATCGTTCGCTCGTTTGTTCGTTCGTTCGTTCGAATGTACGTACGTACGTTGGTTAGTTCAAACGTTCGTACATACGCACGTTCGTTTATTCGTACTATGTACGTTCCTTCGTTCGTTCCTTAATTTCGTTCGTTCAGTCGTTCGTACGTACCTACTTACATACGTACGTACCTACGTACATACGTTAGTTCATTCGTTCGTACGTACGTACATTCGTTCGCTCGTTCGATCATTCCTACGTACGGATGTATGGACGTACGTTCGTTCGTACGTTCGTTTGTTTGTTCGTTCGATCTTTCTTTCGTTCGCAAGTGCGTACGTTCGTTCGTTTGTTTGTTCGTACGTACCTACGTTCGGACGTCCGTTCGTACTTACGTACGGACGTATGTACGCACGTTCCTTCGTTCGCTCGATCGTATGTACGTACGTTTGTTTCTTCGTACGTACGCACGTACATTCTTTTCTTCGGTCGTTCGTTAGTTCTTTCCTTCGTTCGTTCTTTCGATAGTTCGTTCCTTCGTATGTACGTTCGTCTGTACGTTCCTACGTATATACGTAAGTACGTTCGTTCGTTCGTATGTACGTACGTACGAACGATCGTTCGTAAGTAGGTACGTTCGTTCTTTCGTTCGTTCGGTCGTTCGTTCGTTCGGTCGTTCGTTCGTTCGTTCGTCCGCACGTACGTATGTTCGTTCGTTCGTAAGTACGTACGTAATTACGATCGTTCGTTCGTACTTACGTACGTACATACGTTCGTTCTCACTTTCACTCGTTCATTCATTTCGTTTCTTCGTTCATTCGTTCCATCATACGTACGTACGTACTATCGTTCTTTCGTTGGTTCATTCTTTCGTTAGTTCGTTCGTTCTATCGCTTATTCGTTCATACATACTTATCTTCGTACGTCCGTTCGTTAGTATGTACGTACGATCGTTCGTTCTTACGTACCTACGTACGTTCGTTCAATCGTTCGTTTCTTCGATCGTTTGGTCGTTCGTTCGTACATACTTACGAACGTTCGTACGTACGTACGTACGTTCGTTCGTTCGTACGTACTTACGTTCGTTCATTCCTTCATTCTTACGTATGAACGTACGTACAAACGTACCTTCTTTTGTTCGTTGTTTCGTTTGTTCGTTTCTTCGTACGTACACACGTACGTTCTTACGTTCGGTCGTTCGTTAGTTCTTTCGTTCGTTCGTGCTTTCGCTAGTGCGTTCCTTCGTATGTACGTTCTTTTGTACGTTCTTACGTAAGTACGAACGTACGTACATAAGTACGTACGTACGTAAGTACGTTCGTTCGTTAGTTCGTATGTACGTTTGTACGTACGATCGTTTGTGCGTGCGTACGTACGCTCGTTGTTTCGTTCGTTCCTTCGATCGTTCGGTCGTTCGTTCTTTCGTTCGTTCGATCGTTCGTTTGTTCGTCCGCACGTACATACGTACGTACGTTCGTTCATTCGTTCGATCGTTCGTTCTTTCGTCCATTCGCAGATACGTACGAACGTACGTTCGTTCGTACGTTTGATCGTTAATTCTTTCGTTCGATCGGTCTTTCCTTCGTCTGTTCGTTCGAACGTAGGTTCTTTCGTTCGTTCGTTTGCTCTTACGTATTTACGTACGTATGTACGTTCGTTCTTTCTTTATTTCGATCTTTCGTTCGTTTGTTCTTTCTTTCTATCGTGCGCACGTACGTTCGTTCGTTCGTTCGTACGTGCATACGTACTTTCGTTCGTTCGTACGTATGTACCTACATTTGTTCGTTAAATCGTTTGATTTATCGTTCGATCCTTCTTTCATTCATTCGTTCGTACATATGTACGTTCTGTCATTCGCTCGTTCGTTCAATCGTGCGTACGTACATAATTACGTACGTGCTTACGTACGTAAGTTCGTTCGTTGTTCGTTCGTTCATTTGCTCGGTCGTTTGTTCGTACGTACGTTCGTTCTTTCGTTCGTTCGGTCATTAGTACGTACGTATGTACATTCGTTCGTTCGTTAGTTCTTTCGTTGGTTCATTCTTTCGTTAGTTCGTTCGTTCGTATGTACGTTCATTTGTTCATTCATACGTACGTACGTTCGTTTGTTCTATCGCTCGTTCGTTCATAGTACTTATCTACGTACGTCCGTTCGTTCGTTCGTATGTACGTACGATCGTTCGTTCTTACGTACGTACGTCCGTTCGTTCCTTCGATCGTTTGGTCGTTCGTTCGTACATACGTACGCATGTTCGTTCTTACGTACGTACGTTCGTTCGGTCGTACGTACTTACATTCGTTCATTTCTTCATTCTTACGTATGAACGTACGTACAAACGTACCTTCGTTTGTTCGTTGTTTCGTTTCTTCGTACGTATACACGTACGTTCTTTCGTTCGTTCTTTTGTTCCTTCGTTCCATCGTTCGTTCCATCTTTCGTTTGTTCGTTTGTGCGTTCGTTCAATCAATCGTTCGTTCGTTCATACGTACGTACATATGTTCATTCCTTCGTTTGTTCCTTCGTACGTATGGTTGTTCGTTCGTTCGTAAGTATGTACCTACGATTGTTCGTTAAATCGTTTGTTCTATCGTTCGTTCCTTCCTTCGTTCATTCGTTCGGTCATTCATTCGTTCGTTCGTTCGTACGTGCGTAAGTACGTTCTTCATTTGTTCTTTCGTTGATTCATACGTACGTACGTTCGTTCGTTCGTTACTACGTACGTATGTACGAACTTTCGTTCGTTTGTTCGTTCGTTCATTAGATAGTTCGTTCGTTCCTTCGTTCGTACGTACATACGTACGTACTCATGTATGTACCTCCGTACGTCCGTTCGTTCCTTTGTTTGTTCGTACGTACGTTCGCTCGTCCATCCGTTCGTTCGTACGTACGTAATTACGGTCGTTCGTTCGATCGTCCGTTCGTTCGATCGTTCGTTCGTTCGTTCGATCATTCGTTCATACATACGTACGTACGTACGTACGTTCGTTCATTCGTTCGTTCGTTCATTCGTAAGTACGTACGTTCATTCGTTAGTTCGTTCTTTCGTTCGTTCGTTCGAACGTTCATACATACGTACGTTAGTTTATTCGTACTATGTACGTCCGTTCGTTCCTTAATTTCGTTCGTTCAGTCGTTCGTACGTACGTACGTACATAGGTTAGTTCATTCGTTCGTACGTACGTACATTCGTTCGCTCGTTCGGTCGTTCCTACGAACGGATGTATGTACGTACGTTAGTTCGTTCGATCGTACCTTCGTTTGTTTGTTTGTTCGATCTTTCTTTCGTTCGCAAGTGCGTACGTTCGTTCGTTCGCTCGTTCGTTTGTTCCTACGAACGGATGTATGTACGTACGTTAGTTCGTTCGATCGTACCTTCGTTTGTTTGTTTGTTCGATCTTTCTTTCGTTCGCAAGTGCGTACGTTCGTTCGTTTGTTCGTTCCTTCTTTTGTTGGTTTGTTTGTTCGTTCGTTCGTTTGTTCGTTCGTTCGTTAATTCTAATGTACGTAATACGTACGTACGTACGTTCGTTCGTGCATACCTACGTACGTACATTCATTCGTTCGTTTCTTCCTTCGTACGTACGGTTGTTCATTCATTCGTACGTATGTACCTACGATTGTTCGTTAAATCGTTTGTTCTATCGTTCATTCCTTCTTTCGTTCATTCATTCGTTCGTTATTTCTTTCTTCGTTCCTTCGTTCGTTGATTCATGCATACGTACGTACGTTCGTTCGTTCGTTCGTTTGTTCGTTACTACGTACGTATTTGCGAACTTTCGTTCGTTAGTTCGTTCGTTCATTAGTTCTTTCGTCCGTTTGTTCGTACGTACGTTCATACGTTCGCTCGTCTATCCGTTCGTTCTTTCGTTCGTTCGTTCGTTTGTACGTACGTAATTACGTTTGTTCGTTCGTTCGTTTGTTCGTACTTACGTACTTACGTGCGTACGAACTTTCGTTCGTCCGTACTTACCTACGTACGTTCGTTCATTCCTTCATTCTTACGTATGAACGTACGTACAAACGTACCTTCGTTTGTTCGTTGTTTCGTTTTTTCGTTCGTTCGTTTCTTCGTACTTCCACACGTACTTTCTTTCTTTCGGTAGTTCGTATGTACGTACGTACATACGATCGTTTGTGCGGACGTACGTACGTTCGTTGTTTCGTTCGTTCCTTCGATCGTTCGGTCGTTCGTTCGTTCGTTCGATTGTACGTACGTACATTGGTTCGTTCAAACATTCGTACATACGTACGTTCGTTTATTCGTACTACGTACCTACCTACCTTCGTTCGTTCCTACTTACGTACATTCGTTCATTCGTTCGTTCATTCGTAAGTACATACGTTCATTCGTTAGTTCGTTTTTTCGTTCGTTCGTTCGATCGATTGTACGTACGTACATTCCTTCGTTCGAACGTTCGTACATAAGTACGTTCGTTTATTCGTACTATGTACGTTTGTTCGTTCATTCGTTCGTACGTACGTACATTCGTTCGCTCGTTCTATCGTACCTACGTACGGATGTATGTACGTACGTTCGTTCGTTCGTACGTATGTTCACTTGTTTCTTCGTTCGATCTTTCTTTCGTTCGCAAGTGCGTACGTTCGGTCGTTTCTTTGTTTGTTCATTCTAATGTACGTACTACGTACGTACGTACGTTCGTTCATTCTTTTATTCGTTCGTTCTTTTGTTCGTTCGTACGTACGTACGTTCGGACATTCGTTCTTTTGTTCGCTTGTGCGTACGGACGTATGTACGCACGTTCCTTCGTTCGCTCGATCGTACGTACGTACGTTTGTTTGTTAATTTGTTGGTTCATTTTTTCGTTAGTTCGTTCGTTCGTTCGTTCGTAGGTACGTACGTTCGTTTGTTCATTCGTGCATACTTACTTAGGTAGTACTTACCTACGATCGTTCGTTCACTCGTACGTACTTATGTACGTACGTACGTACGTTCTATCGTTCGTAGGTACTTACGTTCCTACGTTCGTTCCTTCTTTCGTATTAACGTACGTACAGACGTACCACCTTTTGTTCGTTGCTTCGTTCATTCGTTCGTTCTTTCGATCGTTCGGTCGTTCGTTCGTTCATTCTTACAAACGTATGTACGTTCTTCCGTTCGTTCGTACGAACGTTTGTTCGTTAATTCTTTCGTTCGATCGTTCTTTCGTTCGTCTGTTCGTTCGAACATAAGTTCTTTCGTTCGTACGTATAAACGTACGTATGTACGTTCGTCCTTTCTTCATTCCGATCTTTCGTTCGTTTGTTCTTTCTTTCGTTCGTACGAACGTACGTTCGTTCGATCTTTCGTTCGTACTTACATACGTACTTTCGTTCGTTCAAACTTTCATTCGTTCGTACGTATGTACCTACATTTGTTCGTTAAATCGTTTGTTCTATCGTTCGGTCCTTCTTTCGTTCTATGATTCTTTCGTTCTATGATTCTTTCGTTCATTCTATCGTACGTACATACGTTCTTTCATTCGTTCGTTCGTTCGATCGTTCGTTCATTCATTCGTTCGTACGTACGAACGTAATTACGTTCGTTTGTTAGTACTGACGTACGTTCGAAGGAACAACAGGACGAACGAAAGTACGTACGTAGCTACGTACGAACGAACGAACGAACGAACGAAGGTACGTACGAGCGAACGAACGAACGATCGAACAAACGAACAAAAGATCGAGTGAACGAACGATCGAACGAACGAACAAAAGAAAGAACATACGTACGTCCAAAAGTAGGAACGAAGGAACGTAATTACGTACGTACGTTCTTTCTTTCGTTCATTCGTTCGTTTGATCGTTCGTTCGTTTGTTCGTACGTACCTACGTACTTTCGTTCGTTCTTTTGTTCCTTCGTTCGTTCTTTTGTTCCTTCGTTCGTTCCATCGTTCGTTCCTACTTTCGTTTGTTCGTTCGTTCGATCAATCGTTCGTTCGTTCCTACGTACGTACATCCGTACGTTCATTCGTTCGTTTCTTCCTTCGTACGTACGGTTGTTCATTCATTCGTACGTATGTACCTACGAATGTTCGTTAAATCGTTTGTTCTGTCGTTCGTTCCTTCCTTCGTTCATTCATTCGTTCGTTAATTCTGTCTTCGTTCGTTCGTTCGTTGATTCATACATACGTACGTTCGTTCGTTCGTTACTACGTACGTATTTGCGAACTTTCGTTCGTTAGTTCGTTCGTTCATTAGTTCTTTCGTTCGTTCGTTCGTACGTACGTATGTATGTACGTTCGTTCGTACGCTCGTTCGTACGTACGTACGTTCGTTCGTTCCTTTGTTTTTTCGTACGTACGTACGTTCGCTCATCCATCCGTTCGTTCGTTCGTTCGTACGTACGTAATTACGTACGTATGTTCTTTCATTCGTTCGTTCGTACGTACGTACGTGCGTATGTACATTCAATCGTTAGTTCCTTCGTACGTTCGTACATTCGCACTTTCGCTCGTTCATTCATTTCGTTTCTTCGTTCATTCGTTCCTTCATACGTACATACGTACTATCGTTCGTTCGTACATACGTACGTACGTTCGTTCGTTCTTTCGTACGTACGGACGTATGTATATGATTCCGTTCCCTCATACGTACGTTCGATCTTTCGATCGTTCGTTCTTTCGTACGTACATTCGTTTCTTCGATTGTTCATTCGTTCTTTCGTTCGTACCTACGTACATACTTACGTTCGTTCGTTCCTTCATTCTTTCTGTCTTTTGTTTGTTCGATCGTTAGTTCGTTTGTACTTACGTACGAACGTACGTTCGTTCGTTCGTCGTTCGTTTTTACGTACGTTCTTTCATTCTTTCGTACGTAGGTACTTGCGAACGTACATCCGTACGTACGTTCGTTCGTTATTCCGTATGTTCGTTCGTTCGTTGTTCGTTCGTTCATTTGCTCAGTCGTTTGTTCGTACGTACGTTCGTTCTTTCGTTCGTTCGGTCATTAGTACGTACGTACGTACATTCGTTCGTTCGTATGTACGTACGATCGTTCGTTCTTTCGTTCGTTCCTTCGATCGTTTGGTCGTTCGTTCGTACATACGTACGCATGTTAGTTCTTACGTACGTACGTTCGTTCGGTCGTACGTACGTTCGTTCAGTCGTACGTACTTACATTTGTTCATTCCTTCATTCTTACGTATGAACGTACGTATAAACGTACCTTCGTTTGTTCGTTGTTTCGTTTCTTCGTACGTATACACGTACGTTCTTTCGTTCGGTCGTTCGTTAGTTCTTTCGTTCGTTCGTTCGTTCGTTTGATCGTACGTACCTACGTACTTTCGATCGTTCTTTTGTTCCTTCGTTCCATCGTTCGTTCCTTCTTTCGTTTGTTCGTTTGTGCGTTCGTTCGATCAATCGTTCGTTCGTTCCTACGTACGTACATATGTTCATTCCTTCGTTTGTTCCTTCGTATGTATGGTTGTTCGTTCGTTCTTACGTATGTACCTACGACTGCTCGTTAGATCGTTTGTTCTATCGTTCGTTCCTTCTTTCGTTCATTCGTTCATTCATTCATTCGTTCGTTCGTTCGTACGTGCGTAAGTACGTTCTTCATTTGTTCTTTCGTTGATTCATACGTACGTACGTTCGTTCGTTCATTCGTTCGTTCGTTACTACGTACGTATGTACGAACTTTCGTTCGTTTGTTCGTTCGTTCATTAGATAGTTCGTTCGTTCCTTCGTTGGTACGTACGTACGTACGTACTTATGTATGTACGTCCGTACGTCCGTTCGTTCCTTTGTTTGTTCGTACGTACGTACGTTCGCTCGTCCATCCGTTCGTTCGTACGTACGTAATTACGGTCGTTCATTCGTAAGTACGTACGTTCATTCGTTAGTTCGTTTTTTCGTTCGTTCGTTCGATCGTACCTACGTACATACTTACGTTCGTTCTTTCCATCATTCTTTCTGTCTTTTGTTTGTTCGAACGTTAGTTCGTTTGTACTTACGTACGAACGTACGTTCGTTCGTTCGTCGTTCGTTTTTACGTACGTTCTTTCATTCTTTCGTACGTAGGTACTTGCGAACGTACATCCGTACGTACGTTCGTTCGTTATTCCGTATGTTCGTTCGTTCGTTGTTCGTTCGTTCATTTGCTCAGTCGTTTGTTCGTACGTACGTTCGTTCTTTCGTTCGAACGTTCATACATACGTACGTTAGTTTATTCGTACAATGTACGTCCGTTTGTTCCTTAATTTCGTTCGTTTAGTCGTTCGTACGTACGTACGTACATGGGCTAGTTCATTCGTTCGTACGTACGTACATTCGTTCGCTCGTTCGGTCGTTCCTACGAACGGATGTATGTACGTACGTTAGTTCGTTCGATCGTACCTTCGTTTGTTTGTTTGTTCGATCTTACTTTCGTTCGCAAGTGCGTACGTTCGTTCGTTTGTTCGTTCGGTCGTTCGTTTGTTCGTTCGTTTTTTCGTTCGTTCGTTTGTTCGTTCGATCGTTTGTTCGTTCGTTCGTTTGTTCGTTCATTCTAATGTACGTACTACGTACGTACGTACGTACGTTCGTTCGTTGTTTTGTTCGATCTTTTGTTCGTTCGTACATACCTACGTATGTACGTTCATTCGTTCGTTTCTTCCTTCGTACGTACGGTTGTTCATTCATTCGTACGTATGTACCTACGATTGTTCGTTAAATCGTTTGTTCTATCGTTCATTCCTTCTTTCGTTCATTCATTCGTTCGTTAATTCTTTCTTCCTTCGTTCGTTCGTTGATTCACACATACGTACGTTCGTTCGTTCGTTCGTTCCTTCATTCGTTCGTTACTACGTACGTATTTGCGAACTTTCGTTCGTTAGTTCGTTCGTTCGTACTTACGTACGTACCTACGTATGTACGTAAGTAGGAACGAACGAAGGAACGTACGTACGTAGTACGTAAGTACGAACAAACGATCCAACAAACGAACGATCGAACGAACGAACGTAATTACGTACGTACGAACGAACGAACGGATGGACGAGCGAACAAACAAAGGAACGAACGAACGTACGTACGTACATACAAAAGTACGTACGTACGAACGAACGAACGAACGAACGTACATACGTACGTACGTACGAACGAACGGATGGACGAGCGAACGTACGTAAGTACGAACAAACAAAGGAACGAACGGACGTACGGACGTACATACATAAGTACGTACATACGTAGGTACGAACGAAGGAACGAACGAACTAACTAATGAACGAACGAACAAACGAACGAAAGTTCGTACATACGTACGTAGTAATACACGAACGAACGTACGTACGTACGTATGAATCAACGAACGAATGAATGTAAGAACGTACGTACTTACGTGCAACCGAACGAACGAAAGAATTAACGAACGAACGAATGAACGAAAGAAGGAACGATTTAACGAACAAACGTAGGTACATACGTACGAACGAACGAGCAAACGTACGTACAAAGGAACAAACGAACGAATGAACGTATGTACGTAAGTAGGAACGAACGAACGATTGATCGAACGAACGCCGAAACGAACAAACGAAAGAAGGAACGAACGATGGAACGAACGAACGAAGGAACAAAAGAACGAACGAAAGTATGTAGGTACGTACGAACAAACAAACAAAAGTACGTACAAGCGAACGAACGAACCAACGATCGAACAAACGAACGAAAGAAAGAACGTACGTACTTAATTACATTCGTTCTTTCTTTTGTTCGTTCGTTCGTTCGTTTGCTCGTACGTACCTTCGTTCATTCAATCATTCGTTCGTTCGTCCGTTCGTTCGTACGTACGTACGTACTTTCGTTCGTTCTTTTGTTCCTTCGAACGTACGTAAGTACGAACAAACGAATGTAATTACGTACGTACGTACAAAAGAATGAACGAACGAACGAACGAACGTACGTACTTACTTACTTATGTACGTACGCACGAATGAACGAACGAACGAATGAAATAACATACGTACGAACGAATAAACGAAAGAATCAAAGTACGAAAGAAGGATCGAAAGATAGAACAAACGATTTAACGAACAAATGTAGGTATATATACATACGAACGAACGAAAGATTTAACGAACGAAAGTACGTATGTACGTAGGAACGAACGAACGAACGTACGTGCGTATGAACGAAAGAAAAAACAAACGAACGAAGGAACGAGCGTACATACGTCCGTACGTAAGTACGAACGTACGTCCGAACGTAGGTACGAACGAACGAACAAACGAACGAACGTACGCACTGGCGAACGAAAGAAAGATCAAACGAACAAACAAACGAACGAACGAACGAACGTACGAACATACATCCGTACGTAGGAATGATCGAACGAGCGAACGAATGTACGTACGTACGAACGAATGAACTAACGTATGTACGTAGGTACGTACGTATGTAAGTACGTACGTACGTATGTAAGTACGTACGTACGAACGACTGAACGAACGAAATTAAGGAACGAACGAAGGAACGTACATAGTACGAATAAACGAACGTGCGTATGTACGAACGTTTGAACGAACCAATGTACGTACGTACAATCGATCGAACGAACGAAAGAACGAACTAACGAATGAACGTACGTACTTACGTGCTTACGAACGAACGACCGAATGAACGAACGTACGTACGTAAGTACGGACGAACGAAAGTTCGTACGCACGTACGTACGTAAGTACGAACGAACGAACGAACGAACAAACGTAATTACGTGCGTACGAACGAACGAACGAACGAACGAACGAACGAACGGATGGAAGAGCGAACGTATAAACGTACGTACGAACAAACGGACGAAAGAACTAATGAACGAACGAACTAACGAACGAAAGTTCGCAAATACGTACGTAGTAACGAACGAACGAACGAATGAATGAACGAAAGAAGGAATGAACGATAGAACAAACGATTTAACGAACAATCGTAGGTACATACGTACGAATGAATGAACAACCGTACGTACGAAGGAAGAAACGAACGAATGAACGTACGTACGTAGGTATGTACGAACGAACGTACGTACGTACGTAGTACGTACATTAGAATGAACGAACGAACGTACGCACTTGCGAACGAATGAAAGATCGAACAAACAAACAAACGAAGGTACGATCGAACGAACTAACGTACGTACGAACGAATGAACTAACCTATGTACGTACGTACGTACGAACGACTGAACGAACGAAATTAAGGAACGAACGGACGTACATAGTAAGAATAAACTAACGTACGTACGTATGAACGTTCGAACGAACGATACGGTACATTCGATCGAACGAACGAACGAAAGAACGAACTAACGAATGAACGTACGTACTTACGAACGAACGAATGATCGAATGAACGAACGAACGATCGAACGTACGAAGGAACATACGTACGTAATTACGTACGTACAAACGAACGAACGAACGGATGGACGAGCGAAAGTACGTACGTACGTACTTATGTACGTACGCACGTACGAACGTACGTAATTATGTACGTACGCACGAATGAACGAACGAACGAATGACAGAACGTACGTATGTACGAACGAATGAACGAACGAATGATAGAACGAATGATAGAACGATAGAACGAATGATTTAACGAACAAATGTAGGTACATACGTACGAACGTACGAATGAACGAACAAACGAACGATCGAACGAACGAACGAACGACCGAACGATCGAAGGAACGAACGAAACAACGAGCGTACATACGTACGCACAAACGATCGTACGTACAAACGTACATACGAACTAACGAACGAACGTACGTACTCACGTACGAACGTACTTACGTACGAACGCACTTACGTACAACGTACTTACGTACGAACGTACTTATGTACGTACGTTCGTACTTACGTACGTTCGTACTTACGTACGTTCGTACTTACGTAAGAACGTACAAGAGACCGTACATACGAAGGAACGAACTAGCGAAAGAACTAACGAACGACCGAACGAAAGAACGTACGTGTGTACGTACGAAGAAACGAACAAACAAAACAACGAACAAACGAAGGTACGTTTGTACGTACGTTCATATGTAAGAATGAAGGAATGAACGAACGTAAGTACGTACGAACGAACGAACGTACGTACGGACGAACGTGCGTAAGTATGTACGAACGAACGAACGAACGTACGTACGTAGATAAGTACGTATGAACGAACGAGCGATAGAACGAACGAACTAACGAAAGAATGAACCAACGAAAGAACGATAGTACGTACGCACGTACGTATGATAGAACAAATGAACGAAGAAACGAAATGAATGAACGAGCGAAAGTGTGAACGAACGAATGTACGAACGTACGAAGGAACTAACGATTGAACGCACATACGCACGTACGTACGAACGAATGAAAGAACATACGTACGTAATTACGTATGTACGAACGAACGAACGAACGTACGTACTTAAGTACGTCCGAACGAACGAAAGAACGAACGTAGGTACGTACGTAAGTACGAACGAACGATCGTAATTACGTACGTACTTACGAACGTACGTACGTTCGGACAAAAGGAACGAACGAACGAACGACTGAACGATCGAAGGAACGAACGAACGTACTTACGTACGTACGTATTTACGTACGTACGTACTTATGTACGTACGTTCGTAATTACGTAAGAATGTACAAAAGAACGTACATACGAAGGAACGAACTAGCGAAAGCACAAACGAACGAAAGAACTAAAGAACGACCGAACGAATGAACGTACATACGAACAAACGAACGACCGAACGAACAAACGAACGAACGTACGCACTTGCGAACGAATGAAAGATCGAACAAACAAACAAACGAAGGTACGATCGAACGAACTAACGTACGTACATACATCCGTTCGTAGGAACGACCGAACGAGCGAACGAATGTACGTACGTACAAACGAATGAACTAACCCATGTACGTACGTACGTACGAACGACTGAACGAACGAAATTAAGGAACGAACGGACGTACATTGTACGAATAAACTAACGTACGTATGTATGAACGTTCGAACGAACGGTACATTCGATCGAACGAACGAACGAGAGAACGAACGTATGTACGTACGTATGTACGAACGAATGATCGAACGAACAAACGAACGATCGAACGAACGGACGATCGAACGAACGACCGTAATTACGTACGTACGAACGAACGGATGGACGAGCGAACGTACGTACGTACGAACAAACAATGGAACGAACGGACGTACGGACGTACATACATAAGTACGTACGTACGTAGGTACGAACGAAGGAACGAACGAACAAACGAACGAAAGTTCGTACATACGTACGTAGTAACGAACGAACGAGCGTACGTACGTATGAATCAACGAAAGAACAAATGAAGAACGTACTTACGCACGTACGAACAAACGAACGAATGAATGAACGAACGAATGAACGAAAGAAGGAACGAACGATAGAACAAAAGATTTAACGAACAATCGTAGGTACATACGTACGAACGAACGACCAAACGATCGAAGGAACGAACGAAAGTACGAACGTACGTACGTACGAACGGATGAACTAACGTATGTACGTAGGTACGTACGTATGTAAGTACGTACGTACGAACGACTGAACGAACGAAATTAAGGAACGAACGAAGGAACGTACATAGTACTAATAAACGAATGTGCGTATGTACGAACGTTTGAACGAACCAATGTACGTACGTACAATCGATCGAACGAACGAAAGAACGAACTAACGAATGAACGTACGTACTTACGTGCTTACGAACGAACGACCGAATGAACGAACGTACGTGCGTAAGTACGGACGAACGAAAGTTCGTACGCACGTACGTACGTAAGTACGAACGAACGAACGAACGAACAAACGTAATTACGTGCGTACGAACGAACGAACGAACGAACGAACGAACGAACGGATGGAAGAGCGAACGTATGAACGTACGTACGAACAAACGGACGAAAGAACTAATGAACGAACGAACTAACGAACGAAAGTTCGCAAATACGTACGTAGTAACGAACGAAAGAACGAACGAACGAACGAACGAACGAACGAACGAACGAACGAACGTACGTATGTATGAATCAACGAACGAAGGAACGAAGAAAGAATTAACGAACGAATGAATGAACGAAAGAAGGAATGAACGATAGAACAAACGATTTAACGAATAATCGTAGGTACATACGTACGAATTAATGAACAACCGTACGTACGAAGGAAGAAACGAACGAATGAACGTACGTACGTAGGTATGTACGAACGAACGTACGTACGTACGTAGTACGTACATTAGAATGAACGAACGAACGATCGAACGTACGAAGGAACATACGTACGTAATTACGTACGTACAAACGAACGAACGAACGGATGGACGAGCGAACGTACGTACGTACGAAAAAACAAAGGAACGAACGAACGTAAGTACGAACGAACGAACGAGCGTACGAACGAACGTACATACATACGTTCGTACGAACGAACGAACGAAAGAACTAATGAACGAAAGTTCGCAAATACGTACGTAGTAACGAACGAATGAACGAACGAACGAACGTACCTATTTATGAATCAACGAACGAACGAACGAACGAAGAAAGAATTAACGAACGAATGAATGAACGAAAGAAAGAACGAACGATAGAACAAACGATTTAACGAACAATCGTAGGTACATACGTACGAATGAATGAACAACCGTACGTACGAAGGAAGAAACGAAGGAATGAACGTACATACGTACGGAGGAACGAACGAACGATTGATCTAACGAACGAACAAACGAAGGAAGGAAGGAAAGATCGAACGAAAGTACGTACGTACGTACTTATGTACGTACGCACGTACGTAATTATGTACGTACGAACGAATGAATGAACGAACGAATGAACGAACGAACGAATGACAGAACGTACGTATGTACGAACGAATGAACGAAAGAAGGATCGAAAGATAGAACGAATGATTTAACGAACAAATGTAGGTACATACGTACGAACGAACGTACTTTCGTACGTATCTACGAATGAACGAACGAACGAACGATCGAACGAATGAACGAACGTACGTACGTATGTACGTGCGGACGAACAAACGAACGATCGAACGAACGAACGAACGAACGACCGAACGATCGAAGGAACGAACGAAACAACGAGCGTACGTACGTACGCACAAACGATCGTACGTACAAACGTACATACGAACTAACGAACGAACGTATGTACTTACGTAAGAACGTACTTACGTACGTACGTACTTACGTACGTACGTACTTACGTACGTATGTTCGTACTCACGTACGTTCGTACTTACGTAAGAACGTACATACGCACGTACGTACGTACGAACGAACGAACGAATGAAAGAACATACGTACGTAATTACGTATGTACGAACGAACGAACGAACGAACGTACGTACTTAAGTACGTCCGAACGAACGAGAGAACGAACGTAGGTACGTACGTCAGTACGAACGAACGATCGTAATTACGTACGTACTTACGAACGTACGTACGTGCGGACGAACGAACGAACGAACGAACGAACGACCGAACGATCGAAGGAACGAAGTACGTACTTACGAACGATCGTACGTACGTACGTACATACGAACGAACGAACGAACGTACTTACGTACGTACGTACTTATGTACGTACGTTCGTAATTAAGTAAGAACGTACAAAAGAACGTACATACGAAGGAACGAACTAGCGAAAGCACGAACGAACGAAAGAAAGATCGAACAAACAAACAAACGAAGGTACGATCGAACGAACTAACGTACGTACATACATCCGTTCGTAGGAACGACCGAACGAGCGAACGAATGTACGTACGTACGAACGAATGAACTAACCCATGTACGTACATACGTACGAACGACTGAACGAACGAAATTAAGGAACGAACGGACGTACATTGTACGAATAAACTAACGTACGTATGTATGAACGTTCGAACGAACGGTACATTCGATCGAACGAACGAACGAAAGAACGAACGTACGTACGTACGTATGTACGAACGAATGATCGAACGAACAAATGAACGATCGAACGAACGGACGATCGAACGAACGACCGTAATTACGTACGTACGAACGAACGGATGGACGAGCGAACGTACGTACGTACGAACAAACAAAGGAACGAACGGACGTACGGACGTACATACATAAGTACGTACGTACGTAGGTACGAACGAAGGAACGAACGAACAAACGAACGAAAGTTCGTACATACGTACGTAGTAACGAACGAACGAGCTTAAGTACGTATGAATCAACGAAAGAACAAATGAAGAACGTACTTACGCACGTACGAACAAACGAACGAATGAATGAACGAACAAATGAACGAAAGATGGAACGAACGATAGAACAAACGATTTAACTAACAATCGTAGGTACATACGTACGAACGAACAACCATACATACGAAGGAACAAACGAAGGAATGAACATATGTACGTACGTAGGAACGAACGTTCGTACGTAAGAACGAACATGCGTACGTATGTACGAACGAACGACGAAACGATCGAAGGAACGAACGTACGTACGTACGTAAGAACGAACGATCGTACGTACATACGAACGATCGAACGGACGTACGTAGATAAGTACTATGAACGAACGAGCGATAGAACAAACGAACGTACGTACGTATGAATGAACAAATGAACGTACATACGAACGAACGAACTAACGAAAGAATGAACCAACGAAAGAACTAACGAACGAACGAATGTACGTAAGTACGTACTAATGACCGAACGAACGAAAGAACGAACGTACGTACGAACAAACGACCGAGCAAATGAACGAACGAACAACGAACGAACTTACGTACGTACGCACGTACATAATTATGTACGTACGCACGATTGAACGAACGAACGAATGACAGAACGTACGTATGTACGAACGAATGAATGAAAGAAGGATCGAACGATAAAACAAACGATTTAACGAACAAATGTAGGTACATACGTACGAACGAACGAAAGTACGTATGCACATACGAACGAACGAACGAAAGATCGAAATAAAGAAAGAACGAACGTACAAACGTACGTAAATACGTAAGAGCAAACGAACGAACGAAAGGGCCTACGTTCGAACGAACAGACGAAGGAAAGACCGATCGAACGAAGGAATTAACGATCAAACGTACGAACGAACGTACATTCGTACGTATCTACGAATGGACGAACGAACGAATGAACGAACGTACGTACGTATGTACATGCGGACGAACAAACGAACGATCGAACGAACGAACGAACGAACGAACGACCGAACGGTCGAAGGAACGAACGAAACAACGAGCGTACGTACGTACGCACAAACGATCGTACGTACAAACGTACATACGAACTAACGAACGAACGTACGTACTTACGTACGTTCGTTCGTTCGTTCGTTCCTTCATTCGTTCGTTACTACGTACGTATTTGCGAACTTTCGTTCGTTAGTTCGTTCGTTCATTAGTTCGTTCGTTCGTACTTACGTACGTACCTACGTATGTACGTAAGTAGGAACGAACGAAGGAACGTACGTACGTAGTACGTAAGTACGAACAAACGATCCAACAAACGAACGATCGAACGAACGAACGTAATTACGTACGTACGAACGAACGAACGGATGGACGAGCGAACAAACAAAGGAACGAACGAACGTACGTACGTACATACAAAAGTACGTACGTACGAACGAACGAACGAACGAACGTACATACGTACGTACGGACGAACGAACGGATGGACGAGCGAACGTACGTAAGTACGAACAAACAAAGGAACGAACGGACGTACGGACGTACATACATAAGTACGTACATACGTAGGTACGAACGAAGGAACGACCGAACTAACTAATGAACGAACGAACAAACGAACGAAAGTTCGTACATACGTACGTAGTAATACACGAACGAACGTACGTACGTACGTATGAATCAACGAACGAATGAATGTAAGAACGTACGTACTTACGTGCAACCGAACGAACGAAAGAATTAACGAACGAACGAATGAACGAAGGAAGGAACGATTTAACGAACAAACGTAGGTACATACGTACGAACGAACGAGCAAACGTACGTACAAAGGAACAAACGAACGAATGAACGTATGTACGTAAGTAGGAACGAACGAACGATTGATCGAACGAACGCCGAAACGAACAAACGAAAGAAGGAACGAACGATGGAACGAACGAACGAAGGAACAAAAGAACGAACGAAAGTATGTAGGTACGTACGAACAAACAAACAAAAGTACGTACAAGCGAACGAACGAACCAACGATCGAACAAACGAACGAAAGAAAGAACGTACGTACTTAATTACATTCGTTCGCTCGTACTTACGTACGTACGTTCTTTCTTTTGTTCGTTCGTTCGTTCGTTTGCTCGTACGTACCTTCGTTCATTCAATCATTCGTTCGTTTGTCCGTTCGTTCGTACGTACGTACGTACTTTCGTTCGTTCTTTTGTTCCTTCGAACGTACGTAAGTACGAATAAACGAATGTAATTACGTACGTACGTACAAAAGAATGAACGAACGAACGAACGTACGTACTTACTTACTTATGTACGTACGCACGAATGAACGAACGAACGAATGAAATAACGTACGTACGAACGAATAAACGAAAGAATCAAAGTACGAAAGAAGGATCGAACGATAGAACAAACGATTTAACGAACAAATGTAGGTATATATACATACGAACGAACGAAAGTACGTATGTACGTAGGAACGAACGAACGAACGTACGTGCGTATGAACGAAAGAAAAAACAAACGAACGAAGGAACGAGCGTACATACGTCCGTACGTAAGGACGAACGTACGTCCGAACGTAGGTACGAACGAACGAACAAACGAACGAACGTACGCACTGGCGAACGAAAGAAAGATCAAACGAACAAACAAACGAACGAACGAACGAACGTACGAACATACATCCGTACGTAGGAATGATCGAACGAGCGAACGAATGTACGTACGTACGAACGAATGAACTAACGTATGTACGTAGGTACGTACGTATGTAAGTACGTACGTACGTATGTAAGTACGTACGTACGTATGTAAGTACGTACGTACGAACGACTGAACGAACGAAATTAAGGAACGAACGAAGGAACGTACATAGTACGAATAAACGAACGTGCGTATGTACGAACGTTTGAACGAACCAATGTACGTACGTACAATCGATCGAACGAACGAAAGAACGAACTAACGAATGAACGTACGTACTTACGTGCTTACGAACGAACGACCGAATGAACGAACGTACGTACGTAAGTACGGACGAACGAAAGTTCGTACGCACGTACGTACGTAAGTACGAACGAACGAACGAACGAACAAACGTAATTACGTGCGTACGAACGAACGAACGAACGAACGAACGAACGAACGGATGGAAGAGCGAACGTATGAACGTACGTACGAACAAACGGACGAAAGAACTAATGAACGAACGAACTAACGAACGAAAGTTCGCAAATACGTACGTAGGAACGAACGAACGAACGAACGAACGAACGTACGTACGTATGTATGAATCAACGAACGAAGGAACGAAGAAAGAATTAACGAACGAATGAATGAACGAAAGAAGGAATGAACGATAGAACAAACGATTTAACGAACAATCGTAGGTACATACGTACGAATGAATGAACAACCGTACGTACGAAGGAAGAAACGAACGAATGAACGTACGTACGTAGGTATGTACGAACGAACGTACGTACGTACGTAGTACGTACATTAGAATGAACGAACGAACGTACGCACTTGCGAACGAACGAAAGATCGAACAAACAAACAAACGAAGGTACGATCGAACGAACTAACGTACGTACGAACGAATGAACTAACCTATGTACGTACGTACGTACGAACGACTGAACGAACGAAATTAAGGAACGAACGGACGTACATAGTACGAATAAACTAACCTACGTACGTATGAACGTTCGAACGAACGATACGGTACATTCGATCGAACGAACGAACGAAAGAACGAACTAACGAATGAACGTACGTACTTACGAACGAACGAACGAACGAATAATTCGAATGAACGATCGAACGTACGAAGGAACATACGTACGTACAAACGAACGAACGAACGGATGGACGAGCGAAAGTACGTACGTACGTACTTATGTACGTACGTACTTATGTACGTACTTATGTACGTACGCACGTACGAACGTACGTAATTATGTACGTACGCACGAATGAACGAACGAACGAATGACAGAACGTACGTATGTACGAACGAATGAACGAACGAATGATAGAACGAATGATAGAACGATAGAACGAATGATTTAACGAACAAATGTAGGTACATACGTACGAACGAACGTACTTTCGTACGTATCTACGAATGAACGAACAAACGAACGATCGAACGAACGAACGAACGACCGAACGATCGAAGGAACGAACGAAACAACGAGCGTACATACGTACGCACAAACGATCGTACGTACAAACGTACATACGAACTAACGAACGAACGTACGTACTCACGTACGAACGTACTTACGTACGAACGTACTTACGTACAACGTACTTACGTACGAACGTACTTATGTACGTACGTTCGTACTTACGTAAGAACGTACAAGAGACCGTACATACGAAGGAACGAACTAGCGAAAGAACTAACGAACGACCGAACGAAAGAACGTACGTGTGTACGTACGAAGAAACGAACAAACAAAACAACGAACAAACGAAGGTACGTTTGTACGTACGTTCATATGTAAGAATGAAGGAATGAACGAACGTAAGTACGTACGAACGAACGAACGTACGTACGGACGAACGTGCGTAAGTATGTACGAACGAACGAACGAACGGACGTACGTAGATAAGTACGTATGAACGAACGAGCGATAGAACGAACGAACTAACGAAAGAATGAACCAACGAAAGAACGATAGTACGTACGCACGTACGTATGATAGAACAAATGAACGAAGAAACGAAATGAATGAACGAGCGAAAGTGTGAACGAACGAATGTACGAACGTACGAAGGAACTAACGATTGAACGCACATACGCACGTACGTACGAACGAATGAAAGAACATACGTACGTAATTACGTATGTACGAACGAACGAACGAACGAACGTACGTACTTAAGTACGTCCGAACGAACGAAAGAACGAACGTAGGTACGTACGTAAGTACGAACGAACGATCGTAATTACGTACGTACTTACGAACGTACGTACGTTCGGACAAAAGGAACGAACGAACGAACGACTGAACGATCGAAGGAACGAAGTACGTACTTACGAACGATCGTACGTACGTACGTACATACGAACGAACGAACGAACGTACTTACGTACGTACGTACTTACGTACGTACGTACTTATGTACGTACGTTCGTAATTACGTAAGAATGTACAAAAGAACGTACATACGAAGGAACGAACTAGCGAAAGCACGAACGAACGAAAGAACTAAAGAACGACCGAACGAAAGAAAGTACGTGTAGAAGTACGAAGAAACGAACGAACGAAAAAACGAAACAACGTACAAACGAAGGTACGTTTGTACGTACGTTCATACGTAAGAATGAAGGAATGAACGAACGTAAGTACGTATGTACGTACGTACGAACATTCGTAAGTATGTACGAACGAACGACCAAACGATCGAAGAAACGAACGATAGAACGAACGTACGTAGGTACCTAAGAACGAACGAATGAACGAACGAACGAACGAACGAACGTACGTATGTATGAATCATCGAACAAACGAACGAAGAAAGAATTAACGAACGAATGAATGAACGAAAGAAGGAATGAACGATAGAACAAACGATTTAACGAACAATCGTAGGTACATACGTACGAATGAATGAAACACCGTACGTACGAAAGAAGAAACGAACGAATGAACGTACATACGAACAAACGAACGACCGAACGAACAAACGAACGAACGTACGCACTTGCGAACGAATGAAAGATCGAACAAACAAACAAACGAAGGTACGATCGAACGAACTAACGTACGTACATACATCCGTTCGTAGGAACGACCGAACGAGCGAACGAATGTACGTACGTACAAACGAATGAACTAACCCATGTACGTACGTACGTACGAACGACTGAACGAACGAAATTAAGGAACGAACGGACGTACATTGTACGAATAAACTAACGTACGGATGTATGAACGTTCGAACGAACGGTACATTCGATCGAACGAACGAACGAGAGAACGAACGTATGTACGTACGTATGTACGAACGAATGATCGAACGAACAAACGAACGATCGAACGAACGGACGATCGAACGAACGACCGTAATTACGTACGTACGAACGAACGGATGGACGAGCGAACGTACGTACGTACGAACAAACAATGGAACGAACGGACGTACGGACGTACATACATAAGTACGTACGTACGTAGGTACGAACGAAGGAACGAACGAACAAACGAACGAAAGTTCGTACATACGTACGTAGTAACGAACGAACGAGCGTACGTACGTATGAATCAACGAAAGAACAAATGAAGAACGTACTTACGCACGTACGAACAAACTAACGAATGAATGAACGAACGAATGAACGAAAGATGGAACGAACGATAGAACAAACGATTTAACGAACAATCGTAGGTACATACGTACGAACGAACGACCAAACGATCGAAGGAACGAACGAAAGTACGAACGTACGTACGTACGAACGGATGAACTAACGTATGTACGTAGGTACGTACGTATGTAAGTACGTACGTACGAACGACTGAACGAACGAAATTAAGGAACGAACGAAGGAACGTACATAGTACTAATAAACGAATGTGCGTATGTACGAACGTTTGAACGAACCAATGTACGTACGTACAATCGATCGAACGAACGAAAGAACGAACTAACGAATGAACGTACGTACTTACGTGCTTACGAACGAACGACCGAATGAACGAACGTACGTGCGTAAGTACGGACGAACGAAAGTTCGTACGCACGTACGTACGTAAGTACGAACGAACGAACGAACGAACAAACGTAATTACGTGCGTACGAACGAACGAACGAACGAACGGATGGAAGAGCGAACGTATGAACGTACGTACGAACAAACGGACGAAAGAACTAATGAACGAACGAACTAACGAACGAAAGTTCGCAAATACGTACGTAGTAACGAACGAACGAACGAACGAACGAACGAACGAACGTACGTACGTATGTATGAATCAACGAACGAAGGAACGAAGAAAGAATTAACGAACGAATGAATGAACGAAAGAAGGAATGAACGATAAAACAAACGATTTAACGAATAATCGTAGGTACATACGTACGAATTAATGAACAACCGTACGTACGAAGGAAGTAACGAACGAATGAACGTACGTACGTACGTATGTACGAACGGACGTACGTACGTACGTAGTACGTACATTAGAATGAACGAACGAACGATCGAACGTACGAAGGAACATACGTACGTAATTACGTACGTACAAACGAACGAACGAACGGATGGACGAGCGAACGTACGTACGTACGAAAAAACAAAGGAACGAACGAACGTAAGTACGAACGAACGAACGAGCGTACGAACGAACGTACATACATACGTTCGTACGAACGAACGAACGAACGAAGAAAGAATTAACGAACGAATGAATGAACGAAAGAAAGAACGAACGATAGAACAAACGATTTAACGAACAATCGTAGGTACATACGTACGAATGAATGAACAACCGTACGTACGAAGGAAGAAACGAAGGAATGAACGTACATACGTACGGAGGAACGAACGAACGATTGATCTAACGAACGAACAAACGAAGGAAGGAAGGAAAGATCGAACGAAAGTACGTACGTACGTATTTATGTACGTACGCACGTACGTAATTATGTACGTACGAACGAATGAATGAACGAACGAATGAACGAACGAACGAATGACAGAACGTACGTATGTACGAACGAATGAACGAAAGAAGGATCGAAAGATAGAACGAATGATTTAACGAACAAATGTAGGTACATACGTACGAACGAACGTACTTTCGTACGTATCTACGAATGAACGAACGAACGAACGAACGATCGAACGAATGAACGAACGTACGTACGTATGTACGTGCGGACGAACAAACGAACGATCGAACGAACGAACGAACGAACGACCGAACGATCGAAGGAACGAACGAAACAACGAGCGTACGTACGTACGCACAAACGATCGTACGTACAAACGTACATACGATCTAACGAACGAACGTATGTACTTACGTACGAACGTACTTACGTACGAACGTACTTACGTACGTACTTACGTACGTACGTACTTATGTACGTAAGTTCGTACTCACGTACGTTCGTACTTACGTAAGAACGTACATACGCACGAACGAACGAACGAATGAAAGAACATACGTACGTAATTACGTATGTACGAACGAACGAACGAACGAACGTACGTACTTAAGTACGTCCGAACGAACGAACGTACGTACTTAAGTACGTCCGAACGAACGAGAGAACGAACGTAGGTACATACGTCAGTACGAACGAACGATCGTAATTACGTACGTACTTACGAACGTACGTACGTGCGGACGAACGAACGAACGAACGAACGAACGACCGAACGATCGAAGGAACGAAGTACGTACTTACGAACGATCGTACGTACGTACGTACATACGAACGAACGAACGTACTTACGTACGTACGTACTTATGTACGTACGTTCGTAATTACGTAAGAACGTACAAAAGAACGTACATACGAAGGAACGAACTAGCGAAAGCACGAACGAACGAAAAATCTAACGAACGACCGAACGAAAGAACGTACGTGTGTACGTACGAAGAAACGAACAAACGAAGGTACGTTTGTACGTACGTTCATACGTAAGAATGAAGGAATGAACGAACGTAAGTACGTACGAACGAACGAACGTACGTATGTACGTACGTACGAACGTTCGTAAGTATGTACGAACGAACGACCAAACGATCGAAGAAGCGAACGATAGAACGAACGTACGTAGGTACGTAAGAACGAACGAATGAACGAACGAACGAACGAACGAACGTACGTATGTATGAATCATCGAACGAACGAACGAAGAAAGAATTAACGAACGAATGAATGAACGAAAGAAGGAATGAACGATTGAATGAACGAAAGAAGGAATGAACGATAGAACAAACGATTTAACGAACAATCGTAGGTACATACGTACGAATGAATGAACCACCGTACGTACGAAGGGAGAAACGAACGAATGAACGTACATACGAACAAACGAACGACCGAACGAACAAACGAACGAACGTACGCACTTGCGAACGAAAGAAAGATCGAACAAACAAACAAACGAAGGTACGATCGAACGAACTAACGTACGAACATACATCCGTTCGTAGGAACGACCGAACGAGCGAACGAATGTACGTACGTACGAACGAATGAACTAACCCATGTACGTACATACGTACGAACGACTGAACGAACGAAATTAAGGAACGAACGGACGTACATTGTACGAATAAACTAACGTACGTATGTATGAACGTTCGAACGAACGGTACATTCGATCGAACGAACGAACGAAAGAACGAACGTACGTACGTACGTATGTACGAACGAATGATCGAACGAACAAATGAACGATCGAACGAACGGACGATCGAACGAACGACTGTAATTACGTACGTACGAACGAACGGATGGACGAGCGAACGTACGTACGTTCGAACAAACAAAGGAACGAACGGACGTACGGACGTACATACATAAGTACGTACGTACGTAGGTACGAACGAAGGAACGAACGAACAAACGAACGAAAGTTCGTACATACGTACGTAGTAACGAACGAACGAGCTTAAGTACGTATGAATCAACGAAAGAACAAATGAAGAACGTACTTACGCACGTACGAACAAACGAACGAATGAATGAACGAACAAATGAACGAAAGATGGAACGAACGATAGAACAAACGATTTAACTAACAATCGTAGGTACATACGTACGAACGAACAACCATACATACGAAGGAACAAACGAAGGAATGAACATATGTACGTACGTAGGAACGAACGTACGTACGTAAGAACGAACATGCGTACGTATGTACGAACGAACGACGAAACGATCGAAGGAACGAACGTACGTACGTACGTAAGAACGAACGATCGTACGTACATACGAACGATCGAACGGACGTACGTAGATAAGTACTATGAACGAACGAGCGATAGAACAAACGAACGTACGTACGTATGAATGAACAAATGAACGTACATACGAACGAACGAACTAACGAAAGAATGAACCAACGAAAGAACTAACGAACGAACGAATGTACGTAAGTACGTACTAATGACCGAACGAACGAAAGAACGAACGTACGTACGAACAAACGACCGAGCAAATGAACGAACGAACAACGAACGAACTTACGTACGTACGCACGTACATAATTATGTACGTACGCACGATTGAACGAACGAACGAATGACAGAACGTACGTATGTACGAACGAATGAATGAAAGGAGGATCGAACGATAAAACAAACGATTTAACGAACATATGTAGGTACATACGTACGAACGAACGAAAGTACGTATGCACATACGAACGAACGAACGAACGTACGTGCGTACGATAGAAAGAAAGAACAAACGAACGAAAGATCGAAATAAAGAAAGAACGAACGTACAAACGTACGTAAATACGTAAGAGCAAACGAACGAACGAAAGGGCCTACGTTCGAACGAACAGACGAAGGAAAGACCGATCGAACGAAAGAATTAACGATCAAACGTACGAACGAACGTACATTCGTACGTATCTACGAATGGACGAACGAACGAATGAACGAACGTACGTACGTATGTACATGCGGACGAACAAACGAACGATCGAACGAACGAACGAACGAACGACCGAACGGTCGAAGGAACGAACGAAACAACGAGCGTACGTACGTACGCACAAACGATCGTACGTACAAACGTACATACTAACTAACGAACGAACGTACGTACTTACGTACGAACGTACTTACGTACGAACGTACGTACGTACGTACGTACTTATGTACGTACGTTCTTATTTACGTAAGAACGTACAAAAGAACGTACATACGAAGGAACGAACTAGCGAAAGCACGAACGAACGAAAGAACGTACGTGTGTACGTACGAAGAAACGAACAAACGAAACAACGAACAAAAGAAGGTACGTATGTACGTACGTTCATACGTAAGAATGAAGGAATAAACGAACGTATGTACGTACGAACGAACGAACGTACGTACGTACGTACGAAAGTTCGTAAGTATGTACGAACGAACGACCAAACGATCGAAGAAACGAACGATAGAACGAACGTACGTAGGTACGTAAGAACGAACGATCGTACGTACATACTAACGAACGGACGTACGAAGATAAGTACGTATGAACGAATGAGCGATAGAAAGAACGAACTAACGAAAGAATGAACCAACGAAAGAACGATAGTACGTACGTACGTATGATGGAACGAATGAACGAAGTAACGAAATGAATGAACGAGTGAAAGTGCGAACGAACGAATGTACGAACGTACGAAGGAACTAACGATTGAACGTACATACGCACGTACGTACATACGAACGAACGAACGAATGAAAGAACATACGTACGTAATTACGTATGTACGAACGAACGAACGAACGTAAGTACGTCCGAACGAACGAAAGAACGAACGTATGTACGTACGTAAGTACGAACGAACGATCGTAATTACGTACGTACTTACGAACGTACGTACGTGCGGACGAACGAACGAACGAACGACCGAACGATCGAAGGAACAAACGAAAAAACGAACGTACGTTCTTACGAACGATCGTACGTACGTACGTACATACGAACGAACGAACGAACGAACGTACTTACGTATGTACGTAGGAACGTACAAACGAACGTACATACGAAGGAACGAACTATCGAAAGAACGAACGAAGGAAAGAACTAACGAACGACCGAAGGAAAGAATGTACGTGCGTACGTACGAAGAAACAAATGTACGTACATACGATCGAGCGAACGAAGGTACGTGCGTACATACGTCCGTACGTAAGTACGAACGGACGTCAGAATGTAGGTACGTACGAACGAACAAACGAACGAACGTACGAACGAACGTACGTACATACATCCGTACGTAGGAATGATCGAACGAGCGAAGGAATGTACGTACGTACGAACGATACTACGTACGTACGTATGATCGAACGAATGAACGAAGAAACGAAATGAATGAACGAGCGAAAGTGCGAACGAACGAATGTACGAACGTACGAAGGAACTAACGTTTGAACGTACATACGCACGTACGTACGTACGTACGAACGAACGAATGAAAGAACATACGTACGTAATTACGTATGTACGAACGAACGAACGAACGTACGTAAGTACGTCCGAACGAACGAAAGAACGAACGTATGTACGTACGTAAGTACGAACGAACGATCGTAATTGCGTACGTACTTACGAACGAACGAACATACGTACGTGCGGACGAACGAACGAACGAACGACCGAACGAACGAACGACCGAACGAACGAAAGAACGAACGTACGTACTTACGAACGATCGTTCGTACGTACGTACATACGAACGAACGAACGAACGTACTTACGTATGTACGTAGGAACGTACAAACGAACGTACATACGAAGGAACGAACTATCGAAAGAACGAACGAAGGAAAGAACTAACGAACGACCGAAGGATAGAACGTACGTGCGTACGTACGAAGAAACAAACGTACGTACGTACGATCGAATGAACGAAGGAACTTGCGTACATACGTCCGTATGTAAGTACGAACGTACGTCCGAACGTAGGTACGTACGAACGAACAAACGAACGAACGTACGCACTTGCGAACGAAAGAAAGATCGAACGAACAAACGAACGAACGAACGAACGTACATAGTACGAATAAACGAACATACGTATGTACGAACGTTTGAACGAACCAACGTACGTACGTGCAATCGATCGAACGAACGAAAGAACGAACTAACGAATGAATGTACGTACTTAAGTGCTTACGAACGAACGACCGAATGAACGAACGTACGTACGTAAGTACGGACGAACGAAAGTTCGTAAGCACGTACGAACGAACGAACGAACAAACGTAATTACGTACGTACGAACAAACGAACGGATGGACAAGCGAACGTACGTACGTACGAACGAAGGAAAGAACTAATGAACGAACGAACTAACGAACGAAAGTTCGCAAATACGTACGTAGTAACGAACGAATGAACGAACGAACGAAATTAAGGAACGAACGGACGTACATTGTACGAATAAACTAACGTACGTATGTATGAACGTTCGAACGAACGGTACATTCGATCGAACGAACGAACGAAAGAACGAACTAACGAATGAACGAACGAACGAATGAACGAACGTATGTACGTACGTATGTACGAACGAATGATCGAACGAACGAACGAACGATCAAACGAACGGACGATCGAACGAACGACCGTAATTACGTATGTACGAACGAACGGATGGACGAGCGAACGTACGTACGTACGAACAAACAATGGAACGAACGGACGTTCGGACGTACATACATAAGTACGTACGTACGTAGGTACGAACGAAGGAACGAACGAACAAACGAACGAAAGTTCGTACATACGTACGTAGTAACGAACGAACGAGCGTACGTACGTATGAATCAACGAAAGAACAAATGAAGAACGTACTTACGCACGTACGAACAAACGAACGAATGAATGAACGAACGAATGAACGAAAGATGGAACGAACGATAGAACAAACGATTTAACGAACAATCGTAGGTACATACGTACGAACGAACGACTAAACGATCGAAGGAACGAACGAAAGTACGAACGTACGTACGTACGAACGGATGAACTAACGTATGTACGTAGGTACGTACGTATGTAAGTACGTACGTACGAACGACTGAACGAACGAAATTAAGGAACGAACGAAGGAACGTACATAGTACTAATAAACGAATGTGCGTATGTACGAACGTTTGAACGAACCAATGTACGTACGTACAATCGATCGAACGAACGAAAGAACGAACTAACGAATGAACGTACGTACTTACGTGCTTACGAACGAACGACCGAATGAACGAACGTACGTGCGTAAGTACGGACGAACGAAAGTTCGTACGCACGTACGTACGTAAGTACGAACGAACGAACGAACGAACAAACGTAATTACGTGCGTACGAACGAACGAACGAACGAACGAACGAACGGATGGAAGAGCGAAAGTATGAACGTACGTACGAACCAACGGACGAAAGAACTAATGAACGAACGAACTAACGAACGAAAGTTCGCAAATACGTACGTAGTAACGAACGAACGATCGAACGAACGAACGAACGAACGAACGAACGAACGTACGTACGTATGTATGAATCAACGAACGAAGGAACGAAGAAAGAATTAACGAACGAATGAATGAACGAAAGAAGGAATGAACGATAGAACAAACGATTTAACGAATAATCGTAGGTACATACGTACGAATGAATGAACAACCGTACGTACGAAGGAAGAAACGAACGAATGAACGTACGTACGTAGGTATGTACGAACGAACGTACGTACGTACGTAGTACGTACATTAGAATGAACGAACGAACGATCGAACGTACGAAGGAACATACGTACGTAATTACGTACGTACAAACGAACGAACGAACGGATGGACGAGCGAACGTACGTACGTACGAAAATACAAAGGAACGAACGAACGTAAGTACGAACGAACGAACGAGCGTACGAACGAACGTACATACATACGTTCGTACGAACGAACGAACGAAAGAACTAATGAACGAAAGTTCGCAAATACGTACGTAGTAACGAACGAATGAACGAACGAACGAACGTACCTATTTATGAATCAACGAACGAACGAACGAACGAAGAAAGAATTAACGAACGAATGAATGAACGAAAGAAAGAACGAACGATTTAACGAACAATCGTAGGTACATACGTACGAATGAATGAATGAACAACCGTACGTACGAAGGAAGAAACGAAGCAATGAACGTACATACGTACGGAGGAACGAACGAACGATTGATCTAACGAACGAACAAACGAAGGAAGGAAGGAAAGATCGAACGAAAGTACGTACGTACGTACTTATGTACGTACGCACGTACGTAATTATGTACGTACGAACGAATGAATGAACGAACGAATGAACGAACGAACGAATGACAGAACGTACGTATGTACGAACGAATGAACGAAAGAAGGATCGAAAGATAGAACGAATGATTTAACGAACAAATGTAGGTACATACGTACGAACGAACGTACTTTCGTACGTATCTACGAATGAACGAACGAACGAACGATCGAACGAATGAACGAACGTACGTACGTATGTACGTGCGGACGAACAAACGAACGATCGAACGAACGAACGAACGACCGAACGAACGAACGAACGAACGACCGAACGATCGAAGGAACGAAGTACGTACTTACGAACGATCGTACGTACGTACGTACATACGAACGAACGAACGAACGTACTTACGTACGTACGTACTTATGTACGTACGTTCGTAATTACGTAAGAACGTACAAAAGAACGTACATACGAAGGAACGAACTAGCGAAAGCACGAACGAACGAAAAATCTAACGAACGACCGAACGAAAGAACGTACGTGTGTACGTACGAAGAAACGAACAAACGAAGGTACGTTTGTACGTACGTTCATACGTAAGAATGAAGGAATGAACGAACGTAAGTACGTACGAACGAACGAACGTACGTATGTACGTACGTACGAACGTTCGTAAGTATGTACGAACGAACGACCAAACGATCGAAGAAGCGAACGAACGAACGAACGTACGTATGTATGAATCATCGAACGAACGAACGAAGAAAGAATTAACGAACGAATGAATGAACGAAAGAAGGAATGAACGATAGAACAAACGATTTAACGAACAATCGTAGGTACATACGTACAAATGAATGAACCACCGTACGTACGAAGGGAGAAACGAACGAATGAACGTACATACGAACAAACGAACGACCGAACGAACAAACGAACGAACGTACGCACTTGCGAACGAAAGAAAGATCGAACAAACAAACAAACGAAGGTACGATCGAACGAACTAACGTACGTACATACATCCGTTCGTAGGAACGACCGAACGAGCGAACGAATGTACGTACGTACGAACGAATGAACTAACCCATGTACGTACATACGTACGAACGACTGAACGAACGAAATTAAGGAACGAACGGACGTACATTGTACGAATAAACTAACGTACGTATGTATGAACGTTCGAACGAACGGTACATTCGATCGAACGAACGAACGAAAGAACGAACGTACGTACGTACGTATGTACGAACGAATGATCGAACGAACAAATGAACGATCGAACGAACGGACGATCGAACGAACGACCGTAATTACGTACGTACGAACGAACGGATGGACGAGCGAACGTACGTACGTACGAACAAACAAAGGAACGAACGGACGTACGGACGTACATACATAAGTACGTACGTACGTAGGTACGAACGAAGGAACGAACGAACAAACGAACGAAAGTTCGTACATACGTACGTAGTAACGAACGAACGAGCTTAAGTACGTATGAATCAACGAAAGAACAAATGAAGAACGTACTTACGCACGTACGAACAAACGAACGAATGAATGAACGAACAAATGAACGAAAGATGGAACGAACGATAGAACAAACGATTTAACTAACAATCGTAGGTACATACGTACGAACGAACAACCATACATACGAAGGAACAAACGAAGGAATGAACATATGTACGTACGTAGGAACGAACGTTCGTACGTAAGAACGAACATGCGTACGTATGTACGAACGAACGACGAAACGATCGAAGGAACGAACGTACGTACGTACGTACGTAGATAAGTACTATGAACGAACGAGCGATAGAACAAACGAACGTACGTACGTATGAATGAACAAATGAACGTACATACGAACGAACGAACTAACGAAAGAATGAACCAACGAAAGAACTAACGAACGAACGAATGTACGTAAGTACGTACTAATGACCGAACGAACGAAAGAACGAACGTACGTACGAACAAACGACCGAGCAAATGAACGAACGAACAACGAACGAACTTACGTACGTACGCACGTACATAATTATGTACGTACGCACGATTGAACGAACGAACGAATGACAGAACGTACGTATGTACGAACGAATGAATGAAAGAAGGATCGAACGATAAAACAAACGATTTAACGAACAAATGTAGGTACATACGTACGAACGAACGAAAGTACGTATGCACATACGAACGAACGAACGAACGAACGTACGTGCGTACGATAGAAAGAAAGAACAAACGAACGAAAGATCGAAATAAAGAAAGAACGAACGTACAAACGTACGTAAATACGTAAGAGCAAACGAACGAACGAAAGGGCCTACGTTCGAACGAACAGACGAAGGAAAGACCGATCGAACGAAAGAATTAACGATCAAACGTACGAACGAACGTACATTCGTACGTATCTACGAATGGACGAACGAACGAATGAACGAACGTACGTACGTATGTACATGCGGACGAACAAACGAACGATCGAACGAACGAACGAACGAACGACCGAACGGTCGAAGGAACGAACGAAACAACGAGCGTACGTACGTACGCACAAACGATCGTACGTACAAACGTACATACGAACTAACGAACGAACGTACGTACTTACGTACGAACGTACTTACGTACGAACGTACGTACGTACGTACGTACTTATGTACGTACGTTCGTACTTACGTAAGAACGTACAAAAGAACGTACATACGAAGGAACGAACTAGCGAAAGCACGAACGAACGAAAGAACGTACGTGTGTACGTACGAAGAAACGAACAAACGAAACAACGAACAAAAGAAGGTACGTTTGTACGTACGTTCATACGTAAGAATGAAGGAATGAACGAACGTATGTACGTACGTACGTACGAAAGTTCGTAAGTATGTACGAACGAACGACCAAACGATCGAAGAAACGAACGATAGAACGAACGTACGTAGGTACGTAAGAACGAACGATCGTACGTACATACTAACGAACGGACGTACGAAGATAAGTACGTATGAACGAATGAGCGATAGAAAGAACGAACTAACGAAAGAATGAACCAACGAAAGAACGATAGTACGTACGTACGTATGATGGAACGAATGAACGAAGTAACGAAATGAATGAACGAGTGAAAGTGCGAACGAACGAATGTACGAACGTACGAAGGAACTAACGATTGAACGTACATACGCACGTACGTACGTACGAACGAACGAACGAATGAAAGAACATACGTACGTAATTACGTATGTACGAACGAACGAACGAACGTAAGTACGTCCGAACGAACGAAAGAACGAACGTATGTACGTACGTAAGTACGAACGAACGATCGTAATTACGTACGTACTTACGAACGTACGTACGTGCGGACGAACGAACGAACGAACGAACGAACGACCGAACGATCGAAGGAACAAACGAAAAAACGAACGTACGTTCTTACGAACGATCGTACGTACGTACGTACATACGAACGAACGAACGAACGTACTTACGTATGTACGTAGGAACGTACAAACGAACGTACATACGAAGGAACGAACTATCGAAAGAACGAACGAAGGAAAGAACTAACGAACGACCGAAGGAAAGAATGTACGTGCGTACGTACGAAGAAACAAATGTACGTATATACGATCGAGCGAACGAAGGTACGTGCGTACATACGTCCGTACGTAAGTACGAACGGACGTCAGAATGTAGGTACGTACGAACGAACAAACGAATGAACGTACGAACGAACGTACGTACATACATCCGTACGTAGGAATGATCGAACGAGCGAAGGAATGTACGTACGTACGAACGAATGAACTAACGTATGTACATAGGTACGTACGTATGTAAGTACGTACGTACGAACGACTGAACGAACGAAATTAAGAACGAACGAAGGAACGTACATAGTACGAATAAACGAACGTACGTATGTACGAACGTTTGAACTAACCAACGTACGTACGTACAATCGAACAAACGAACGAGCGAACGATCAAAGGAACGAACGAAACAACGAACGTACGTACGTACGCACAAACGATCGTACGTACGTAGGTACATACGAACTAACGAACGAACGTACGTACTTACGTACGAACGTACTTACGTATGTACGTACGTTCGTACTTACGTAAGAACGTACGAAAGAACGTACATACGAAGGAACAAACTAGCGAAAGCACGAACGAACGAAAGAACTACGTGTGTACCTACAAAGAAACGAATGAACGAACAAACGAAACAACGAACAAACGAAGGTACGTTTGTACGTACGTTCATACGTAAGAATGAAGGAATGAACGAACGAACGAACGTACGTACGTACGAACGTGCGTAGGTATGTACGAACGAACGACCAAACGATCGAAGGAACGAACGATAGAACGAACGTACGTAGGTACGTAAGAACGAACGATCGTACGTACATATTAACGAACGAACGAACGGACGTACGTAGATATGTACGTATGAACGAACGAGCGATGGAACGAACGAACTAACGAAAGAATGAACCAACGAAAGAACGATAGTACGTACGTACGTATGATCGAACGAATGAACGAAGAAACGAAATGAATGAACGAATGTACGAACGTACGAAGGAACTAACGTTTGAACGTACATACGCACGTACGTACGTACGTACGAACGAACGAATGAAAGAACATACGTACGTAATTACGTATGTACGAACGAACGAACGAACGAACATACGTACGTGCGGACGAACGAACGAACGAACGACTGAACGAACGAACGACCGAACGAACGAAAGAACGAACGTACGTACTTACGAACGATCGTTCGTACGTACGTACATACGAACGAACGAACGAACGTACTTACGTATGTACGTAGGAACGTACAAACGAACGTACATACGAAGGAACGAACTATCGAAAGAACGAACGAAGGAAAGAACTAACGAACGACCGAAGGAAAGAACGTACGTGCGTACGTACGAAGAAACAAACGTACGTACGTACGATCGAATGAACGAAGGAACTTGCGTACATACGTCCGTATGTAAGTACGAACGTACGTCCGAACGTAGGTATGTACGAACGAACAAACGAACGAACGTACGCACTTGCGAACGAAAGAAAGATCGAACGAACAAACGAACGAACGAACGAACGTACATAGTACGAATAAACGAACATACGTATGTACGAACGTTTGAACGAACCAACGTACGTACGTGCAATCGATCGAACGAACGAAAGAACGAACTAACGAATGAATGTACGTACTTACGTGCTTACGAACGAACGACCGAATGAACGAACGTACGTACGTAAGTACGGACGAACGAAAGTTCGTAAGCACGTACGAACGAACGAACGAACGAACGTAATTACGTACGTACGAACAAACGAACGGATGGACAAGCGAACGTACGTACGTACGAACGAAGGAAAGAACTAATGAACGAACGAACTAACGAACGAAAGTTCGCAAATACGTACGTAGTAACGAACGAATGAACGAACGAACGAAATTAAGGAACGAACGGACGTACATTGTACGAATAAACTAACGTACGTATGTATGAACGTTCGAACGAACGGTACATTCGATCGAACGAACGAACGAAAGAACGAACGTACGTACGTACGTATGTACGAACGAATGATCGAACGAACAAATGAACGATCGAACGAACGGACGATCGAACGAACGACCGTAATTACGTACGTACGAACGAACGGATGGACGAGCGAACGTACGTACGTACGAACAAACAAAGGAACGAACGGACGTACGGACGTACATACATAAGTACGTACGTACGTAGGTACGAACGAAGGAACGAACAAACGAACGAAAGTTCGTACTTACGTACGTAGTAACGAACAAACGAATGAACGATCGAACGTACGTACGTATGAATCAACGAAAAAACAAATGAAGAACGTACTTACGCACGTACGAACGAACGAACGAATGAATGAACGAACGAATGAACGAAAGAAGGAACGAACGACAGAACAAACGATCTAACGAACAATCGTAGGTACACACGTACGAACGAACGAACAACTATACATACGAAGGAACAAACGAAGGAATGAACATATGTACGTACGTAGGAACGAACGAACGATTGATCGAACGAACGCACAAACGAACAAACGAAAGAAGGAACGAATGATGGAACGAAGGAACAAAGTAACGAACGAAAGTACGTAGGTACGTACGATCAAACGAACGAACGAACGAAAGAACTAACGAACGACCGAACGAAAGAACGTACGTGTATACGTACGAAGAAACGAAACAACGAACAAACGAAGGTACGTTTGTACGTACGTTCATACGTAAGAATGAAGGAATGAACAAATGTAAGTACGTACGACCGAATGAACGTACGTACGTAAGAACGAACATGCGTACGTATGGACGAACGAACGACCAAACGATCGAAGGAACGAACGAAAGAACGAACGTACGTACGTACGTAAGAACGAACGATCGTACGTACATACGAACGAACGAACGGACGTACGTAGATAAGTACTATGAACGAACGGACGTACGTAGATAAGTACTATGAACGAACGAGCGATAGAACAAACGAACGTACGTACGTATGAATGAACAAATGAACGTACATACGAACGAACGAACTAACGAAAGAATGAACCAACGAAAGAACTAACGAACGAACGAATGTACGTACGTACGTACTAATGACCGAACGAACGAAAGAACTAACGAACAACGAACGAACGAACATACGGAATAACGAACGAACGTACGTACGGATGTACGTTCGCAAGTACCTACGTACGAAAGAATGAACGAACGTACGTAAAAACGAACGACGAACGAACGAACGTACGTTCGTACGTAAGTACAAACGAACTAACGATCGAACAAACAAAAGACAGAAGGAATGAAGGAACGAACGAACGTACGTACGTACAATCGATCGAACGAACGAACGAACGAAAGAACGAACTAACGAATGAACGCACGTACTTACATACTTACGAACGAACGAACGAATGAACGAACGTACGTAAGTACGAACGAACGAACGTAATTACGTAAGTACGAACGAACGAACGTAATTACGTAGGTACGAACGAACAAACGAACGGATGGACGAGCGAACGTACGTACGTACGAACAAAGGAACGTACATACGTACGTACGAACGAAGGAAAGGACGGATGGACTAGCGAACGTACGTACGTACGAACAAAGGAAGGAACGAACGTACATACGTACGTACGTACGAACGAACGAACTAATGAACGAACGAATTAATGAACGAACGAACTAACGAACGAGTGAAAGAACGTACGTACGTACGAACGAACGAACGAAAGAGTTAACGACGAACGAATGAACGAAGGAAGGAACGAACGATAGAACAAACGATTTAACGAACAATCGTCGGTACATACGTACGAACGAACGAACATCCGTAGTACGAAGGAACAAACGAACGAGTGAACGTACGTATGTACGTAGGAACAAACGAACGATTGATCGAACGAACGCACAAACGAACAAACGAAAGAAGGAACGAACGATGGAACGAAGGAACGAAGGAACAAAAGAACGAACGAAAGTACGTAGGTACGTACGAACAATCGAACGAACGAACGAACGAAAGATTGAACGAAGGAAGGTACTTACGAGTGAACGAACGATCGAACGAACGAACAAAAGAAAGAACATACGTACGTACGTAATTTCGTTTCTTCGTTCGTACTTACGTACGAACGAACGTACGTACGTACGAACGAACGAACGAACGCACTAACGAACTAACGAATGAACGTACGTACGTAGATAAGTACGTACAAACGAACGAACGATCGTACGTAAGTACGTACCTAAGTAAATACGCACGAATGAACCAACGAACGTACATACGTACGTACGTACGATCGAGCGAACGAAGGAACGTGCGTACATACATCCGTACGTAGGAACGAGCGAACAAATGTACGTACGTACGAACGACTGAACGAATGAACGAACGAACGAACTAACGAAAGAACGACAGAACTAACGAAGCTACTTACATACGTACGTACGTACGTACGAACGTATGACGTGCGTATGTACGTACGACGTGCGTTCGTACGTACATACCTGCGTACGTAGGTGTGTACGTACGTACATGCGTACGTACGAACAAACGAACAAACGAACGAACGAAAGAACGAAGCGACGAACAAAAGGTGGTACGTTTGTACGTTCGTTCATACGTAAGAAGGAACGAACGTAGGAACGTAAGTACGTACCTAGTACGAATAAACGAACGTATGTATGTACGAACGTTCGAACGAACGAACGTACGTACGTACATTCGATCGAACGAATGAACGTACGTACTTACGAACGAACGAACGAACGAATGAACGAACGTACGTACGTAAGTACGAACGAACGAAAGTACGTACGTACCTAAGTACGAACGAAGGATCGGACGAACGAACGTAATTACGTACGTACGAACGAACGGATGGACGAGCGAACGTACTTACGTACGAACAAACAAAGGAACGAACGAACGTACGTACTTACATAAGAACGTACGTACGAACGAACGAACGAACGTACATACGTACGTACGTACGAACGAAGGAACGAACGAACTAATGAACGAAAGAACAAACGAACGAAAGTTCGTACATACGTACGTAGTAACGAACGAACGAATGAACGAATAAACGAACGAACAAACGAACGAACGTACGTACGTATGAATCAACGGACGAACGAATGAAAGAACGTACGTACGTACGTACGAACGAACGAACGAATGAACGAAAGAAGGAACGAACGATAGAACAAACGATTTAACTAACAATCGTAGGTACATAGGTACGAACGAACGGACAACCGTACATACGATGGAATAAACGAACGAATGAACGTATATACGTACGTAGGAACGAACGAACGATTGATCGAACGAATGCACAAACGAACAAACGAAAGAAGGAACGAACGATGGAAGGAAGGAACGAACAAACGAACGAACGAACGATAGATTGAACGAACGAAGGTACGTACGAGCGAACGAACGAACGAACGATCGAACGAACGCAAGAAAGAACGTACGTACGTACGTACTTAATTACATTCGTTCGTTCGTATTTACGTACGTACTTCTTTCTTTTGTTCGTTCGTTCGATCGTTCGTTCATTCGTTCGCTCGTACGTTCAATCTTTCGTTCTATCGTTCGTTCATTCGTTCGCTCGTACGTACCTTCGTTCGTTCAATCTTTCGTTCGTACGTACTTTCGTTCGTTCTGTTGTTCCTTCGAACGTACGTAAGTACGAACGAACCAACGAACGTAATTACGTACGTACGAACGAATGAACGAACGAACGAACGAACGGTCGAACGAACGAACGTACGTACGTACTTACTTATGTACGTACGTACGAATGAAAGAACGTACGTACGTACGAACGAATGAACGAAAGAATCAAAGAACGAAAGATGGATCGAACGATGGAAGAAAAGATTAACGAACAAATGTAGGTACAGACGTACGAACGAACGAAAGATCGAAATAAAGAAAGAACGAACGTACATACGTACGTAAATACGTACGAACGAACGAACGAAAAACTTACGTTCGAACGAACAGACGAACGAAAGAACGATCGGATGATCGAACGAAAGAATTTATGAACGAACTTACGTACGAACGAACGGACGAATGAACGTACGTACGGACGAAGAAAAAACGATCGAACGAACTAACCTACGTACGAACAAACGAACGACCTAACGAAATAACGACAGAACTAAAAGGTACGTACATACGTACGTACGAACGACCGAACGTACGTACGTATGACGTGCGTATGTACGTACGTACGACGTGCGTTCGTACGTACGTACCTTCGTACGTACGAACAAACGACCAAACGACCAAACGAAAGAACGATGCAACGAACAAAAGTTGGTACGTTTGTACGTACATTCATACGTAAGAAGGAACGTACGTACGTAGATAAGTACGTACGAACGAACGATCGTACGTACCTAAGTAAGTACGCACGAATAAACAAACGAACGTACATACGTACGTACCTACGAACGAACGAACGAACGAACAAACTAACGAAAGAATGAACCAACGATAACTTATTGATAATAGATCCTATGTTGGGGAGAGTAGATTATGAGAAAAAACATTGAACTAGCTAGGACCCTTGAAAATAAAAATTGTCTTATTATTGATAACAATACAAATAACTACCAAACTATTAATAACACCAACGCAACCAATAATCATGCACATGTTAATGAACATATTAATACTTCAACTGTTAACATAGTTGATGAGATAAATCTTCCTAGCTCAAACAATATCAATTGCATATCTAATAATACAACCAGCAATATTGATGTAACTAATTTAGATAGTTGTATCAATAATCAACATAGCAATATATATATATAGCTAATAAGCCCCTTAATTGCAATTGTAGAATTAAAGCCTACTGTCCGGTATCTGACCGTTGTTTAACCCGTAATGTAGTCTATAAATGTACAGTAACTACTCCAACTAATAATTACATTTATATTGGTTGCACAATCAACCTTAAACAACGATTATATAACCATTTTTCTTCATTTAGACTTAAACATAAAGCCAATAAATAGCACATCATTA
>NC_142951.1:27746740-27784740 GCF_046866305.1 Octopus bimaculoides | reverse complement strand
ACTATACATTACACAATGTAGTCCTAGATACACTCTGTCTGAATAACAGAAGAGATGGTCATTGCTGGAACATCTTTGATTGTAGAGCTGCCCGGATCAGGACTGACCTGGGATTAAACAACAACAACTGGCCTATACGTTTTGGCTCGAACTGCTAGAAGTAGTAACCAAATCTCGATTAAAATCCCACACAACTACTTCAAGCAGAGACGTAGGAATAGGATGGGATGGTCACGGCCAGAGTGACTTTGAGCACGAGCCTGCTCAGTCAGGTTTGACCCTGGGTTAAATAACAACACGCACACTATAATACAAAGGTAGCCTATACGCCTCTTTTTTCGAACCGACAAGTTACAGGGGCATAATCGCATCAACATTAGTTATACGGCGATGGTGGGGTGACATACAGACACACAAATACATACATTCGTATATATATGCGTGCGTGTTTGTGTGCTTACATATGTACCTACCTACGTCTCTCTCTCTCTCTCTCTCTCTCTCTCTCCACACACACATATATACATATATATAGATATATATATATATATATATATATACATATGTGATAATATACGGTAAAACCATATAACCGGAGGAGGGCTTACTCTCCAAGTAGAGAAGTGGGTAAATATAAATAGACCTCGTAACGATACCAGCTACCAAATGGTTTCACGGCGAATTGGGGCCCCAAGTGACCTTTGTAAAGTCATTGGGGAGATTCCCAAGCCGATTATCGAGGTCTATTTAGATTTATATATATATCGTATATTTATAAAGAGGGCAAATTTAGCCATTTCTCCGTAGATTGAAAAAAAAGATGAACAACTGTAATCGATTTCCGAACATTATTGGGTTCTCATCAAACATGAAAAATAGAATTTATGTTGAGTCAGTCTCAATAAGTATAGATTTATTCATCGGAGAAAGTTACATAGTGACTGAAGGTTCGAGAGTTTCGTGCAGAGGCACTTATCAAACTAATTAAATCAACGTTTTCTATATAAAACGAAAAAGCAGGACAGTATCGGAAACAGATATGACGCAGATACTATTTTATATATAGGCAGGAAGACTTTTGGTTAATAATATTACAGAATTAAGGCAAGATAAAAAATGAAAGTTGTCAATATATAAGGTATTCTGCCTAAACTACGTCTTTAAGATACGATTTGTTAGTAGTAACGCAAAAAGGAAACTATTTCCTAAGGAACTCAAGCAGATAGAGAGGAATAAAGACAAAAGGAAAGTAAAGATTTAATGAAAAGGTGAATCAGGTTGGAGTTGAAAAAAAAGGCACTTACCCAGGCAGTGGTCAAGCAAATAATGGTATGGAGTATTAAATGGTCGTTTTGTATTGAAAGAATTTTGAAGGGGTTTTATTTTTAGACTGGGGTCAAACGGTCGAATCCAGTCAACCGTGTTTTAAGTCTTTAGCAACACCAATTACAAAGAACTTGGGAGTGGTACTAAAAGATGGAGAGAAGTATTGACAGACAGAAACTAGGTGGGAGCTGTCTTCAAGAATTCAAGTAATGCTATATATTCAAAATTAACCATACATGCTGGTTTTGTTGTTGTTATTGTTGCTGCTACTGTTGTTATTGTCAATTAAGTTTTGGTATTTTGACGCTATTTGCCTTCAGTTCAGAAGTTAGTGGTTCTAAACTCCCTAGGGAATTTTATGCCAGCTTCATTACTTTTATTTATTTATATGTTTATTTTTTTCTTTGTTTTGAAACGAGATCGAACTTAAGCATTTTATACCGATAGATTTTAAACACTTTTTTTCTGCAACTGGTAAGATTTTGTAGGGGATGCAAATTTTGATCTTGCAACCCCTGAAAACTCTAGGGGGTGTGGGTGCACCCGCTGCACCCCCTGTTCCCGGCCCTTGTATATATGCCTGTTTATATTTATATATATATACACACATACATATATATAGCGTGTATGTGCTTCATAGAAGCCCACAAATTTATATATATATATAAAAGAAGAGGCGGGGAGCAGTAAATTTGAGTAAAATCTATTTAAGATTTAGTTGTTAAGTTAAATAAATGAGGGAAATTGCGAGAGTTCCGTGAATGGATTTCGTCAAAGTTTGAAGAGTCTGAATTACGAAACTCTTGAGTAACTTACGTAACCCTTCATAGATAGGTGTGTGTGTGTGTGTGTGTGTGTGTGTGTAGATAGACAGACAGAACGTAGACCGTTAGACAGACAGATAGATTTCTTTATTAGCTACACAGGGCCGTATACAGAGGGGAAAATACAATGTAGAACTTTTCTATTCGAAAGAAAGAAAGGAAAACAAAAACGATTAAAAAAGTTTGGGGCGTGTAAACAGCAAAATAAAGTGGAGTAAAAAGGTAAAACAAATTAAGTTTATCTGTGGAAAGAGGAGTCTGCGAAAAAGACCACGGTGACCTCAGGCAAGGAACAGAAACCAGTGCCCTAAGGACAGCTTCTAAGTAACGATGGTCAACCTTATCGAAAGCTTTCGATTGATTCAAACTGATCGGTGCCCCCAACCATGCACGATTCCTTAACTACCCTGTCTATGATGTAACGCATCAGATGGAAGTTGTCATGGATACTCCTGTCCGGCACAGCGCATGTTTGCGTCTCAACGATAAGCTCCAACCTCTCGGCTAGCACCGTGGCCAAAATTTTCAAATCTGCGTTGAGCAGAGGGATGGGCTGAAAATGATCTATAACAATCTCCTTGTTTGGATCTTTCTTTAACGCTACCACCGCTCCCCACCTCACAAAACTGCGGATACTCCCATTTTGATGCCAGTGACAGTAGACTGCAGCCAAAATGCCTCCAAACAAGTCTGGAATATGACAATAAGGCTCGTAAGGCAGACCGTCCAAGCCCAGCCTGTCATTGCACCACATACACTCCAAGCCATGCAGGTAGGCACTAAAGTCCACCCTGCATTCTGACCCACCAGTTGTCCCGTACAGTCGGGCAAATTACTGTTGAAAGGCCTCACACATCCTTTCGGGCTCGAGTAATTCGCGCCCCTGTTCATCTGTCAGAGACCGAATGGTGGCTTTGTTGCCTTGTTGCGCCTCTGCCACTTGGACCTCTCAGGTGGCTCCAACTCCTTCGTTTCCCAGAGCACTCATCCTAGCTCTGACAACATATCCTTCGTGTTTGGCGTTGAAATGTTGGTCATGGGCCAACCTCACTGCCAACACATTGGACATGATGCCACATGTATGTGCCTCTTCTAATTTCTTAACTAGGTCTCCCTCTATTCTATTTCGATCTATCACTAGAGCCTTTTTATACCTAACCGAGTCTATTTTAATTGCTTTCTTTAGGGCATACCACCATCTATTGTTGATGCTGGTGCCCGTCAAAGCCCTCTTAACTAGTGTGCTAATCCGGTCTCTGTAAGCCTGGCACGCCGTGAATAACGCATCAAGTTTCCAGTAACTGGGACCCTGCCTATGACTCTTATCTAAGTCAAACATACAAGTCACAAATTTATGACCTGTGTAGCTGACTATATGAAACTGTGGACAACCTACACTATCCCTATCCACTGTCCTGTAGAACACTATCTAACTACGATCAGGATGGCCCGATGCGATTGGTCCATGTCCACTTTAGTGCATTCAAGTGGTCCAGTCGGTACCTATCAGACAGTTGGAAATGTCTGAGTGGGTCTTTGAAGCATTTACATCCCCTTCTATTTCTATCTCTACCCACGTAGTCTAGTTGCATGTCCAAGGTAGCGTTCCAATCCCCCACTGAAAGTAAAAGTCGAGACGTTCCCAGGAAAACCTCTAGACGTCGAAAGAAATCCAGCTGACCTGTTAAGGACGGTGCATAAATTGTTATCGGTCGAAAAGCACACCCATTACTACCATTGACATCCAAAACGACCAGCCTACCCTCCGGGTCTAGGAATATTGCTCTTACTTTGAGGTCCAGACTCTTCCTAAAAGCACCATGGTACCACCTCCTCCCATTCTTGGCAGACACGGAGAAAAACAAACGTCAAATTGTCTGCTGAACATGTGTTGGGGAGACCGTGGGTTGTGGAGTCTGGTCTCACTGATGGCTATATGTCTATTCTGTGACTCGATCTCATTTAACAGACAGCCTTGTTTCCATGGGGACCCCAAGCCACGCACATTTATACAACCTATTCTAAGCATGTTCCTATCGAAAGTTGTGTTTTACAAACAAAAGGAAAAGAATGAGAGAGAGAGAGAGAGATAGAGAGAGAAAGAGAGAGAGAGAGAGAGAGAGAGAGAGAGAGAGAGAGAGAGAGAGAGAGAGAGAGAGAGAGAGAGTCACTGTTTGAAGGTTGGTTGTTCCCCTCTTCAAAATCATTTCTCAGAATGTTTTTTGTCCATTTTTTTTTTCCTGTTAATTACTTTTGAAATCTCCCTCCTGCATCAAGGTAGAGAGATTTCAGTATGTTTTGTGTCACGTGAAGGAGGTTTTTTTGTGTTGTGCATGGGTGATTGTTTGTTTTCACATTCACTTCTGTTGGTGTATTACATTAGGTCTGAATTGTTTGTGTTTATTGCTATCAACTTTCGTAGGGCCATTTGGTATGTGTTTGTAGTGTTGCTGTCAATCTTTTTTATTTTGTGTGGGAGTTTTGCTCTTCTGAGCGGTGAACCCTCCCTGCTTTGTTTGATTTTATGTCTCTTTTCTTTCCCCTTTTTCTTCTCCCCCCCCCCTCCATGGCCATTTGCCATTCTTCTTTTAATGTTTACCGTTGTCACCCGATAACCAAGGTAAGTGGGAATCCTTAGAAATCCCCTGCAATCCAAACACTTTTTGTCGAGTGTCCCTTTGCCCGTTCTTCCGTATCAAATCTAACCTCGATCCAGGCAAATCTTTACACTCTTGCAATATATGTTTTGAATGCTCATTATGACCTGTACACATTTCCCAACTGTTTCTTAAGTGGCCCCTTCTAATATCTTATTTTTTATGTTCAGGGTTTTGTAAATAATGGGGGTTTTTTGGGGTGGGGATGTCTTACAAAATGCTGTGTGAGGTGTTCAGTTTAATGGTTCTGTTTTCTTTATGTAATAATTGTTTACATTGTAGAAGTTCTTCCTTTGAGAAGGACTTTAAATATTTCTTTTGCTTTAAAACAGAAGCAAAATCATTTAGTTTGTCCGTGACATTGTTTGTTGTTCGGTGATGGCAGTTTTCAGGACGGAAGTGAGAGTAGTGGTGAGAGGAGAAGTGATAGTCGGGGTTGCCCTGCTGCTCGTTGTTTCATTAGTGTCTTCGTTGTTTCTGCCTCCCCTTCCCACTTGTATCAGTATGTGTATTGTCCTTATTCAAAAGGGTGAGTGTGACAGTGTCTCAATGTGTTGAGTGTTATTTGAAGTCTGCCTCGTCGGCGGCAATGGTGGAAATCCCAATTTTAATTTAAAGACCGAAACACTTGGCAGTCTTAGAAAGGCTGTCCATTTTTCTAGACAGATGAAAAACATTTTTATGAAATGTTTTAAATTCGAAAATTCACCCTTTAAAGGGTGAAAGCCTCGCTTGAGGCCAGGCAAAAGTTGTTGGGCAGCTTTTTAACAGAGAAAAATGACTTCAGCTTACGGAAGTCAACGTAACAAACAGCCGACAGATAGACAGACAGATGGGTGTACTGACGGACAGTCAGACAGATAGATAGGGGGATGGACTGACAGACAGCTAAGCAGATATACATATATATATATATATACACTAGCAGAAATACCCGGCGTTGCCCGGGTTAAAGAGAATAATGAAATCTAAAAACGCCGTCTAGACTACGCATCATCTTTATATATAGAGATGTATATACACACACGCACCCAAACACACGTATATATATATGTATATCAATATAAATATATGAAAGTCAATGAAGTTTCGTTAAAGAAGGTGATCATGTACATACTTTCTTGCTGTTGTGATTATAACACCTCATTGTAAACTATGTTCCTTGTTTTCCCTTGTGGAGCATATACAAATAGGTTTTTTGTTGCTTCCCACTCTTGAGCAGCCAACATACAGTTGTCCATGTGAGAAGCAGGGCTCTTCCAAGAGAAGACCAGCTACAGACAGTGTTTGGCCCTGATATTTGTTTATGGACATGGCAAAAGTCACACGAAGGGGGAATTGTAGTCTTCTGAATGTAAAAGGAATGTCTGCTCCTGATGGAGTAAGAGGAATTCTTGGAATAAAGACGTCATCCCCTTTTGCAAATCCAGAAAGAATGGTAGCCTCGATAACGTGTGACATCATTTTCTAAATAATGCTCATCTGTTATGTTCGGGTTAAAATTTCATCAACATCAAAAATATATGCAAAGAATATAATTTCCAAATTTCATAAAGATCCATTCAGTACTTTTGACGTAGTTTTGGATAAGAAAACAAATGACTAATGTGTGTGTTTGTGTGCATGTGTGTGTTTGTGTGCATGTGTATGTGTGTGTGATGGGTGTATATATGTATAGATATCTGTATGCATGTATATATGTATATATGTGTACATATTACATGTACATCTATATATATATATATATACATCTACACATATGTATACATATACATGTATATATAGATCTATATATATATACATATACGTGTACATCTATATGTATACATATACATCTCTCTCTCTGAAAGTATCTGTCATTACAGTATCGAAATGGTGTACATATACATATATATGTATACATATACATCTCTCTCTCTCTCTCTCTCTTTCTCTCTTTCTCTCTCTGTGAAAGTATCTGTCACTACAGTATCGAAATGTGATTGTTTCAGTTAGTGGAATAGTTTCATTTTTAAGGTGAAAGTATTTGACATGAGTGTTTTTGTTTCACTTTTGACACGTAATAGTGGAGGAGATATTATGTTGCCGTGTGCTCGAACTCTGCAACAAGTTAATAATTTTTTTTGACTAAAACACAACTGGAACCCTAAGTAAGGCATGTGTAAAATTTGAATGGAATTGGTTGTGTAGTTCTCGAGTTTTAGGGATTCACACAGACAGACAGACAGACAGACAGACACACATTCTCATTTTTATATATATAGATAATCTTTACTCTCTTTTACCTGTTTCACACACACACACACACACACACACACATATATATATATATATATATATATATATATATATACGACGAGCTTCTTTCAGTTTCCGTCTACCAAATCCACTCACAAGGCTTTGGTGGGCCCGAGGCTATAGTAGAAGACACTTGCCCAAGGTGCCACGCAGAGGGAATGAACCCGGAACCGTGTGGTTGGTAAGCAAGCTAATGGGTTCACTTGTGGTTTGATTCTACAGTTGGATGCCCTTCTTGCCGCCAATCAGTTTGTAAGGTGTATGTGTGTGCGTGTATATATATATATATATATAAATATATATATATATATATATGTAATGATAATAATTTGTGTAGTTACCAGTCGTAAAGGGTAAGGTTTGATTAGGGAGACAATATTATGAAATGTCAGAGTCAGTGCTTTTGACGATAAAAATTTGTTGTTATACTGGCAAGTTGTAGGATGTGAAAGATGAACAATGCTTGAGGTTTTACGGAAATGTTTGTTTACCATTATGTTACAATACCTTGCCTCAACGGACAGGTTCTGAAAGATCCAAAAGCATGCGAAGTAAAGTTTGTGTTTGTGTCCTCTTTCATTGTTTAGTAGTAACTACAGAGAGAGATCTTGCACTAAATGAGGCTGCAAAGAAAGAGGTCTGGAGATGCCACTACGATAGACTGCTTAATAAAGAGAATGAATGGGAGAAAGAGAGCCTGCCGTATGTCGACCCAACAGAGGGACCAGCTATTCGAGTTGATAGTACCAGGGTAGATAAAGCAATTAAGAGTATGAGGACAGGGAAAGCCCCCGGCCCATCAGGAATCACTGTAGAGATGCTCAAAATATCTGACAGTGTTGGCTACAGCCTAGTCACCCGTATTACGAACCAGGTGATACACGAAGGAGTCATACCCAATGACTGGTGTAGCAGCACCATAGTAAACTGCTACAAAGGTAAAGGTGACACTTTAGATACAAATAATTACAGAGGCATCAAGCTGTTAGATCAGGTCATGAAAGTTATGGAGAGGGTCATAGCCCAACTAATTAGGTAGGGAGTCAAATTAGATGAGATGCAGTTTGGGTTCGTGCCAGGTAAAAGCACTACTGATGCCATATTTCTAGTAAGACAGCTGCAGGAGAAATACCTAGCCAAGGATAAACCTCTGTACCTGGCTTTCGTTGACATGGAGAAAGCCTTTGAAAGGGTCCCCCGATCCCTTATCTGGTGGTCAATGAGGAAACTTGGGATAGAAGAATGGTTAGTGAGAGCTGTGCGAGCCATGTACAGAGATGCTGCCAGTAAGGTGAGGGTTGGAAATGAGTACAGTAATGAATTCCGGGTAGAGGTAGGGGTCCACCAAGGTTCCGTCCTCAGCCCCCTCCTATTTATCATAGTCCTCCAGGCGATCACAGAGGAATTCAAGACAGGTTGCCCCTGGGAGCTCCTCTATGCTGATGACCTTGCACTAATTGCGCAGTCACTATCAGAACTAGAGGAGAAGTTTCAGGTGTAGAAGCAAGGACTAGTATCGAAGGGCCTTAGAGTCAACCTAGCTAAAACCAAAATCCTAATAAGTAGGAAGGTAGATAAAATACAAACCCCTTCAGGTAGATGGCCCTGCTCAGTATGTAGAAAAGGAGTAGGTTGTAACTCTATAAGACGTACCCGGTGCAAGCTATGGACACATAAAAGGTGCAGCAATATCAAAGGCAGGTTAACTAGGAAGTTAGTTTTTGTATGTGGCAGATGTTCAGGTGCAATAAACACTGTAAACAAACAGGAAACAACTTCTATCTCATTCCAGGGAGAAAAACTAGAGATAGTCAATAGCTTCCGCTATCTGGGTGACCAAGTTAGTAGTGGGGGTGGGTGCGCTGAAAGTGTAGCTGCTAGAATAAGAATAGCCTGGGCAAAGTTTAGAGAGCTCTTACCTCTGCTGGCGACAAAGGGACTCTCACTCAGAGTAAAAGGCAGACTGTATGACGCATGTGTATGAACAACCATGCTACATGGCAGTGAAACATGGGCTGTAACTGCTGAGGACATGTGTAAGCTCGCAAGGAATGAAGCCAGTATGCTCCGCTGGATGTGTAATGTAAATGTGCATACCCATCAGAGTGTAAGTATCTTGAGAGAAAAGCTGAACATAAGAAGCGTCAGTTGTAGTGTGCAAGAGAGACGATTGCGCTGGTATGGACATGTGGTGTGAATGGATGAGGATAGCTGCGTGAAAAAGTGCCACACCCTAACAGTTGAGGGAACCCGTGGAAGAGGTAGGCCCAGGAAGACCTGGACTGAGGTGGTGAGGCAAGACCTTCGAACATTGGGCCTCACTGAGGCGATGACTACTGACCGAGACCTTTGGAAATGTGCTGTGCGTGAGAAGACCAGGCAAGCCAAGTGAGATCGTTGCCAGTGCCCCTGGACTGGCTCTTGTGCGGGTGGCGCATAAAATGCACCATTTTGAGTGTGACCGTTGCCAGTACCGCATCACTGGCCTTCGTAGGATTTTCTAGCGAGACCGTTGCCAGTGCCCCTGGACTGGGTCTTGTGCGGGTGGCACATAAAAGACACAATTTTGAGCGTGGCCGTTGCCAGTACCGCCTGACTGGCCGTCGTGCGGGTGACATGTAAAAGCACCCACTACACTCTCTGAGTGGTTGGCGTTAGGAAGGGCATCCAGCTGTAGAAACTCTGCCAAATTAGATTGGAGCCTGGTGTTGCCATCCGGTTTCACTAGTCCTCAGTCAAATAGTCCAACCCATGCTAGCATGGAAAGCGGACGTTAAACGATGATGATGATGATGATGATTATATATATATATATATATATATATATATACGACGGGCTTCTTTTAGTTTCCGTCTACCAAATCCACTCACAAAGCTTTGGTGGGCCCGAGGCTATAGTAGAAGACACTTGCCCAAGGTGCCACGCAGAGGGAATGAACCTGGAACCGTGTGGTTGGTAGCAAGCTAATGGGTTCATTTGTGGTTTGATTCTACAGTTGGATGCCCTTCTTGCCGCCAATCAGTTTGTAAGGTGTATGTGTGTGCGTGTATATATATATATATATATATATATATATATATATAACGATAATAATTTGTGTAGTTACCAGTCGTAAAGGGTAAGGTTGGATTAGGGACACAATATTATGAAATGTCAGAGTCAGCGGTTTTGACGATAAAAATTTGTTGTTATACTGGCAAGTTGTCGGATGTGAAAGATGAACAATGCTTGAAGTTTTAAAGACGTGTTTGTTTACCATTATGTTACAATACCTTGCCTCGACGGACAGGTTCTGATAGAACCAAAAGCATGCGAAGTAAAGTTTGTGTTTGTGTCCTATTTCAATGTTTAGTAGTAACTACAGAGAGAGATAGAATGATGTTGGAAGAGAAGAGAATTAGAGCTCGTAGGGTTGTGGGACGTTGTCTCACAGTTGCTGACAGTAAACTTCATTTTTCTCTCTGGCCAAGGTTCTAGCTGGTCAGCCAGACTTTGTTCTCACTGAGTCGGTTGGATGGTTTGACTGAGGGCTGGCAAGCCAGGAGGCTGCACCAGGCTCCAATCTCATCTGGCAAGGTTTCTACGGCTGGATGCCCTTTCTAACATGAACCACTATGAGAGTGTAGTGGGTGCTTTTTATATTTCTCTGGCACAGGAGCCAGTCAGGCGGCACCGGCAACGACCACGCTAGAATGCTTTTTCCTTGCCACTGGCATGGAAACAGTCAGGCAACACTGGCATCAACGACACATGAAGGGTTCTTTTTACGTGTGTGTGTGTATATATACATATATAATGTAACAAAAGAAAAACAAATTATATGGAGTGTAAAACATCCAGTTCACAGGTACAGCAGTTGAATACCACAGACATAGGAGTATAAATTACAAATAATAAATTAAATAGAAAAATACAATTGACAATCTAACAATTTATTTACATTATAATATAAAAATTTTTGAAAAAGACAAAGCCAACAATTTGTTTTGACTTATATACAATATTTGATTGATAAACAATACATATCTCTGTACATAAGCCACTTGAGTACAATATTTCAAAAAGACACATGAAATTCTATGTTCAAGGAATGCTAAATCACAAAATATTGGTTCGAAAGCCGTATGTTTAAGAGTATTTGCATTGAGAATTCAAATACATAAAAAAACAAAATTAAAACAGATAAAAAAAACAATTATGACGTAGATCAATATTTATTATATAAATATGCCTCTACATATCCGAAAGAAAGAATTTCCAGTATATCAACTATTTATTTATTTGTGCTATTTTTTATTATATTTATGATTACCATAAGAAAACAAATGTAAATTATGAATAATAATAATATATAATAACTCTTTCTCATTTACTTCTATCAGCACAAAGTCATTATTTCTCATAGGAAGTTTAAGAGGTGTCCAATGGGAAAGCATAGTTGTGTTTGAATTAGGGTATGACTTGACATTTAAAAGTGATATTAGGAATGGTGTGGATTTAAAAGTTTCATTTTTTTTAAAAGAAGTTTTTTTGTGCAGACATAAACGCTGTGAACAAAGAAGGCAACAATTGTCTGCACCTTGCTGTAAAGAAACTGCCCTAGATTTCTGCCTCAACTTAGCAAATTTTATCCAGCAATGTTTAAGGAAGATGATTCTGGCTGTTTCTGATTGACTTAGGTCTGGTCTTTCGCTGCTGGGAAATACTTTCCTTACAGCATCTTGTCATCATGATGCAAGCAGATCCCTTTTCCGACTTGTTACGACAACCTTCACCTCATTTGCTACACCATAGAGCAGGTAGGAAAAATTCCTGGCAAGGGTGGGGCACTGGTGAATTTAGACCAGTCTACAGCATTCAATACGGTTGACCATCGGTATCTGGTGGGGGGTCAGACTGGGCTCGACTTTCCATGGCTGGATCAATGCTATGTATATCATTGATCGAATCAATCGTCCAGGTGAACGGTCTCTTCTCAAAACAATTCGCAATCAAGCATTAAATTTGCCAGGGCTGCCCCGTGTTGCTGCTTCTGCATGTATTAGCCCTTGATCCACTGCTGCGGAGGTTGGGGACTGTGGGGGAAGACCGCATGATCTACGTTATGGTAAGGGAGCAACAGCATATGTGGATGAAGTCACCATCCTCGTGTCTGATGAAGGGCAGCGACCTCGTGAAGAAGACCCCATTAAAAAAATATGAAGCAATGGCAGGGGCAAAAGTCAACCAGCCTAAATCAGTCGGGCTTGCAACTTGGCACCTGCAGGGGCAGGTCAATGCCTCCCAACAGCATCGTTTGACGAAAGGCCCCCTTAAACTGCTCAGAGTCTGCTTTGGAAATAGGTAAATCACATTCTTCTGCATTGCAATTTCAGTTGATTCCAATACATTTGCCGTGACATCTCTACTGGTTTTACCAGGCTCTTTTCGTGCCAGAGAAACAGAGTAACCCATGAATGTATGTCCTGGCCAAACAAAACGATTGCTAATACACACTGCTGGCATGTTCCAAAGCCCCGTCGGTGGGAATTGTGCCACCGACGGAGGAAGTTGTAGCCTCGAACAAATGGAGGAACAATATTTGGTTTTCTCCAGAAGGTGAGAGGAGGCGTTGGGAGAGCTTTTTTACAGGGTTTGTCAAGGGAGGAGACATAGCCTGAATGGACTCCTTCCCTGTGGATATATTGTGCTTCCGATCGTGGCACTGTTGGAGTGCCTAAGTGGCACTTTGGGTCGGAAGATTGTAAGAGGATGAGTGCCTCATACTGAAGGGGCATGTGGCCTATGAGAAGAGTTGTAAGAGGCAGGTGCTTCATTTTAAGGACATGGTGTCGTCTGCAGTAAGAGGCTTAGTACCTCATTGTAAGGAGCTTGAGTCCAATAAGAAACTGTGCTAAGAGGTTTATTGCCTCAAATATGTAAATTATAAAAGAACAATATTTTAGAGAAGCAGAGTTCGGCGGGGGACTTCTGCCTTCTCCCATTAATATCATCGTGTTCATCATTCATCTCATCAATGTCTTTGTCCAGCCCGCAGCTACTCCACCTATGTACGGCTTTCATAGCCAATATAATGAAATAAAGTAGCTCATTTTCATTATCATTCATTTTTATCATAAGTTTTTGTTTTTTTCTAATTGTTATATGTCCCCACTGGCCCCCTTGTGGGTAATAAAGAAATCACTCCTCATTCGTTAAGTCCTTGTTATATAGGACCTTATAAAATATTTTCAAGAACAGAAAAGACAATCATATTAGATTCTGAACCAGAAACAGAAAATGTAGATAGAGTCAAGAAGGCTTTCGTCAAATCCATCCGGAATTCAAGAACATGAAAATATAATTGTAAAAAGATACCAAAAATATGTGATCTCAATATTAAATTAAAACAATAGCATTGAGGCCATCATCCTGAAATGGACAGGCCACAAATGCAAGAATGAAAGAAACCAAGCTACTGCGTCAGATTTTATCTGGTGACCACTGTGTGGCCATCCATGCCACTGATACAAGGATCAGCTGAGGCAAAGCCTAAAACTGACCGACATCAATCCCAAAGCCTGGGACATTGAAGCTGAGGAAAGGCCGTGGTGGTACCAACTGCCCTACAGAAACAGATATTACATGAATTTCGTAGTGGACACCTGGGGATGTCGAGAATGAAAGCTTTGACAAGGAGTTATGCGTCTTGGCCGACACTGGACCAGGACATTGAAAATTTGGTAAAATCTTGTAGAGGTTGTGTGCCAGCAGCCAAGGCACCACAAATACCAATCATGGCCTGAGTCCATTGTCCAGAGTACATATAGACTACACTGGACCAGTGAATGGCGCCTACTACATTGTTGATAGCCTTACCATGTGGCCGGAAGTATGTAGGTGCAGTCAACCTACCGCGAAGGTAGCAAAGTTCCTGCATGAACTTTTTGCTCAATACAATGTTCCAGACACCACAGTATCGGACAATGGAACATAATTTACAGGATGAGTTCAAGAAATTGTATAAAATGCATGCAATCAAGCACACGTTTACTCCGCCCTACCACCCAGGGTCAAATGGGCAAGCAGAATGATTTGTAGATACTTTGAAGCAAGTGCAAGAGAGAAAAAAAAAATTAGGCAATGACGAAATGCTAAATAAATTCTAAATATCAGTTCAGGCAAGTCACCTGCAGATCTAATGTTCGATTGAAAAATTAAATTGATCTTTGAGAAATTGTTGCCAAAGGAAGAAAACGTACAGAGTAAACAAAAAATTTTTACAGAGACAAAGTCCATTTCAAAGTATACAAGAATGGTAAACAGAGGTGGCAGGACTAAAAGAATTGGTAACATGTAATTTACTTTCATTTTTGTAGGACTATTCCTTGTCACTTTTTTTTATAACAGTAACCAAAAATATACTGCAGTCTCTACAAGCCCAAACATCACACAAAATGGTAATTTATAGAAATAGAATTATAGAAAAAAAAAGTCTGAAGTTCTAAAATAACTAAAACATAAAATAAAATAAAAAATTTTTAATTTCAACACCTCACAGGATAAAGGTAGTTTGTGTGTGTGTGTGTGTGTGTGTGTGTGTGTGTGTGTGTGTGTGTGTGTGTGTGTGTGTGTGTGTGTGTGTGTGTGTGTGTGTGTGTGTGTGTGTGTGTGTGTGTGTGTGTGTGTGTGTGTGTGTGTGTGTGTGTGTGTGTGTGTGTGTGTGTGTGTGTGTGTGTGTGTGTGTGTGTGTGTGTGTGTGTGTGTGTGTGTGTGTGTGTGTGTGTGTGTGTGTGTGTGTGTGTGTGTGTGTGTGTGTGTGTGTGTGTGTGTGTGTGTGTGTGTGTGTGTGTGTGTGTGTGTGTGTGTGTGTGTGTGTGTGTGTGTGTGTGTGTGTGTGTGTGTGTGTGTGTGTGTGTGTGTGTGTGTGTGTGTGTGTGTGTGTGTGTGTGTGTGTGTGTGTGTGTGTGTGTGTGTGTGTGTGTGTGTGTGTGTGTGTGTGTGTGTGTGTGTGTGTGTGTGTGTGTGTGTGTGTGTGTGTGTGTGTGTGTGTGTGTGTGTGTGTGTGTGTGTGTGTGTGTGTGTGTGTGTGTGTGTGTGTGTGTGTGTGTGTGTGTGTGTGTGTGTGTGTGTGTGTGTGTGTGTGTGTGTGTGTGTGTGTGTGTGTGTGTGTGTGTGTGTGTGTGTGTGTGTGTGTGTGTAAGGAAAAGATATTTACTAACAGATAATTATGTTATCAAAACAATTTATCATTTACATACCTCTGAAATCTATGCAAAAAATTCCAGCAATGCCCTTTTCATTCCTACTGGGATCGATACCATTTAAGTCTAATTTGAGGATCCACAGGGGTTTATGGGGGTAGGACTTGCATAATTGTACAAGATATTTGCAGAACACAAATTCATAAAAATTTTCAACACTAAAAAAAATTTTTTTAATTATCAAACTTTACGTGATGTCATTCAACCCATAATTAATAACAGGCTGTGCGCATATGCACAAGTTTTAAAAACATTTTGAAATTAGGGTGAATGATGGTGGTCTTGGTACTAGTGGAGGGGGGGGGACACCACATACAAAGTCACCATCATCAATTAACCCCAATGAGCAGCACTGCAAATCAATCTCCAATGCTTCTTCATGCCTGTCTACTCGTTCACTCTCACTCCTTGTACATAACCACACGTGTGTGTGTGTGTGTATATATATCTATATACATATATATATATATATATATATACACACACACACACACATATATATGAGTTTTTTTCAGTTTCCATCTAGCAAATCCACTCTGAAAGTTTTGGTCAGCCCATGTGGTTGCGAAGCAAACTTCTTAACCACAGAGCCACTCATGCAGACAAGGACAAAATAGATACAGGACTCAAAAAATAACACAAATATCAAGAGACAAAATCGTCCTGAATCTCTCAAAATATTAGCAGCCATTGCAGGTCTCTGCAGTCAACTCGGAATTTCCTTTGAGAACAAGTGAAGACACACCGGCTATGGAGATGAGCACTCGTTTGAGTTTGGTCTGACCAACAGCACATTTCTCGGAGGCTCTCAACAAGCTATGAATCTGCAAAGGAAATTCAGTGAAGTGGCTTAAAATATTACAAACCAACAAAAGAAAAAAAGAAAAGAAAAAGAAACTCTACACCATTTTGATATCAACATATCTGATCAAACTGATCTTTGTTCTACAATACTAACTTCCTATTTCACAGTGATTTAAAGTTTAACAGAGGGGGCGGGGGTACAACCACACCAATATTCACAATCAGTTATAAAGATTCATAAAATGTGAGACTTTTTTTTTTTTTTATATATATATCAGGTTTTTAAATAGAAACTTACCTTCTAACATTTCTGCTGTGTGGAAATGAAACAACAACAACAAAAAATAATAAAGCTTTGGATGTTTTTTTTTTTTTTTTTAAATAAGTGAGTAAAATACCATATCAAAGCATTTTCAATGTTAGTAAAGAAAGAGAAGTCAATAAAACTTGACATTCAGAAAGAAAACGAATTGCAAATTGCAATAACATACTACCATACCTGAACGAGCTGGGAAATTTCATCGGAGACCTCCACTTGAGTTGCTTCTGGCCGAAACACTTTGTTTCATTTTCTTCTGGACATCTCAGCAACTGATGTTGAAAAACTGTGTATTAGAAATATTGATCTTACTTAAGTTTCTGTGTAAAGGTAGTATGGGTGGTCTTTCAAAGGTTTTCTATAAGAAACATGGTGACTACAAATGGTAAAGGAAGGAGTAATAGAAACAGGACACATGGATTACTGTTAACCACTAATTCAGTCTCTGCAAATAGCCGGACTGGAAGCCAGTGGTTGTTGTTGAAACTAACAGCAAGTAAAGTAATCTCTTGAGGCTCTAGAGTTCTAGTCGTTGGAGACATCTACATAGCTAGAAACAGCTGCCAAATCACGCACAGATCATAGACACCTGTCTTCCACAGCGAGAAATAGCAGCCAAATCCTGCGCAGATTCTAGGCATCTGTCTTCCACAGCAAGAAATAGCAGCCAAATCCCGCGCAGATCAAGAACATCTCTTGAGGCGCCAATAAGCGAAAGTCACCAGAATTAAAAACACTGAACCATTTGAGTGTTTAGTAATTAGGCAATGCGCACCTCTTCTGAAATAATTAGTGAAGTCAAATTATCTCTCTTCTTTTATCAGCTGTTGTCGTGTCGTTTTCAGGTAGAAAGGGACAACAGGGTAACCACATAATTAGGAGATGAAAAGGAGAGGGGTTAAGTGTTATCTCGGAAAAAGGGGTGGGAAAAAGGGAAGTTTAATGGGTCTGACTTGAGTTAAGGGCACCTGTGAACTTGATAGGAAGAACGGGGATTCCTTCAATAAAATACAAATAATATATAAGTATATGCATAATAACAACAAATGGAGCAAAACGCATGTCGATGAAAGTTCCAAGCAAATGAGGGCCATTTCACAAAAAAAGAAAGGGTAGCTGGAATTATCACTTGTTTCTCATCACTTGTTTACATAGAAATATAAAGGGAGGGTGTCTTTGATGTGATGCTAAAGGTTGTGGTCAAGGAGTCATTCGGGTGGGTGAGGGGAGGTAATTAAAGTGAGCGTTTACATAAGCGTCTGCTAGCGTGCAGACACCTGTTTACAAACACGTGCGTGTACGTACACACATACATATGCGCATACCCATGTGTACATACACCCATACACATACACACACACACAGAAACCTCCACATGCACATATATGCACACACATGCTCATCTATTCATACGTATACACGCACACACACACACATGCCTGTATATATGCATGTACAGCTACATTTATACATCGGTGCTCGTATGTGTGCGCCCATATATACCCATACATACATTTGCTTATGTGTACCCACCCGCTCTCGCAAATACACACAAACACAAGCACCCTCCCCCCACACCACATATCGAGACCTTCGCCAATACATGTGCTCACACACGCGCGCCTTAACTTGCTTGCCTGTCTATATACAGACGCGCCAATACTCACACTTGTATATATTTGCACACACTTGTATGTATGCATAAGTATACACACACACAGAGAAAAGACGAGTTGTACAATTTAATTATTCAATTAATTATTCAATTACTTACAAAGAAAGCACTCACCGAAGTTCGTTGTAAATAAACAAGTCCGCCATATTTATCAATGACATTCTACTTCGACAGTCTCACAAGACAACAATGAAACAAGGAACTCAGACGAACATATCCAACAGTCCATATAACACTTATATATTAGTATCCTTATGTTAGCGTTAATCAGTGTAAAACCGAAGTATAGGGTGTTAGCTGAGAAATAATAATAATAATAATAATAACAAAACACATGCTCATAAGAAGAAGGTCAGATCTATGGCTAAGCAGTTGGTGATGCGAGGTAGCCTTAGCTGTAAATACTGGGAAGGAAAAAATTAATCAACTATAGAAGGGGAATAGGCAAGTATATGCATATATATATGCATATATACATGTACATACCTTCATCTATCTGTATATATATAGTCAGCGACCAAAAATTGAACACTGGCCATAAAGTCGAGGAACAAAAATCGCACACTGGCCATAAAGTCGGGGACAAGAAATTCTAAACTGGCTATAAAGTCAGGGACCAATAATTGCACACTGGCCATAAAGTCGGGGACCAAAAATTGCACACCGGCCATAAAGACGGGGACCAGAAATTTCAACACTGGCCATAAAGTCGGGGACGAATAATTGCACACTGGCCATAAAGACGGGGACCCGCCATAAAGTCGGGGACCTATAATTGAACACTGGCCATAAAGTCGGGGAATAAAAATGGGGGACCAAAAATTGTGCACAGGCCATAAAGTCAGGGAACGAAAATTGAACACTGGCCATAAAGACAGGGACCAAAAACTGAAAATTGGCCATAAAGTTGGGACCAACAATTGAACACTGGCCATAAAGTCGGGGACCAAAAATCTCACATTGGCCATAAAGTCGGGGCTCAAAAATTGTACACCGGCCATAAAGACGGGGACCTAAAATTGAACATTGGCTATAAAGTCGGGGACCAAAAATTGAACACTGACCATAAAGTCGGGGACCAAAAATCGCACACTGGCCATAAAGTCGGGGCTCAAAAATTGCACACCGGCCATAAAGACGGGGACCGAGCATTGTACACTGGCCATAAAGTCGGGGAACAAAAATTGAACACTGGCCATAAAGACGGGGACCACAAGTTGGACACTGGCCCTAAGGTCGGGGACGAATAATTGCACACTGGCCTTAAAGTCGGGGACCAAAAACTGAACACTGACCATAAAGACGGGGACAAAAAATCACACAGTGGCCATAAAGACGGGGACCTAAAATTGAACACGGGCTATAAAGTCAGGGACCAAAAATTGAATATTGGTCATAAAGTCGGGGACCAAAAATTGTACACTGGCTATGAAGTCGGGGACCAAAAATTGAACACTGGCCAAAGACGTGGACCAAAAATCGCACACTGGCCATGAAGTCGGGGACCATCAATTGTACATTGGCCATGAAGTCGGGGACGAGAAATTCTAAACTGGCCATAAAGTCGGGCACCACAAATTGAACACTGGCCATACAGTCAGGTTCGAATAATTGGATGCTGGCCATAAAGACGGGGACCACAAGTCGCACACTGGCCATGAGGTCGGGGACGAATAATTGCACACTGGTCATAAAACCGGGGACCAGAAATTCTAAACTGGCCAATAATTGCACACTGTCCATAAAGACGGGGACCAAAAATTAACACTGGCCATAAAGTCGGGGACCAAATATCGCACACTGGCCATAAGGTCGGGTACCAAAAATTGAACACTGGCCATAAAGTCGGGGTCGAATAATTGTACACTGGCCATAAAGTCGGGAAACAAAATTCGCACACTGGCCATAATGTCGGGGGACCAGAAATTCAGAACTGGCCATAAATTCGGGGGCGAATAATAGCACACTGGCCATAAAGACGGGGACCAAATATTGAACACTGGCCATAAATCGGGGACCTATAATTGAACACTGGCCATAAAATGGGGGACCAAAAATCGCACACTTGCCATAAAGTCGCGGACCAAATATTGCACACTGGTCATAAAGACGGGGACGAAAAATCGCACACTAGCTATAAAGTCGGGGACTAATAATTGCACACTGGCCATAAAGACGGCGACCAAAAATTGAACACTGGCCATAAAGTCGGTGAACAAAAATCGCACACTGGCCATAAAGTCGGGGACCAGAAATTCTAAACTAGCCATAATGTCGGGTACCAAATATTGAACACTTGCCATAAAGTCGGGGTCGAATAATTGGACACTGGCCATAAAGACGGGGACCAAAAATTGAACACTGGCCATAAAGTCGGTGAACAAAAATCGCACACTGGCCATAAAGTCGGGGACCAGAAATTCTAAACTAGCCATAATGTCGGGTACCAAATATTGAACACTTGCCATAAAGTCGGGGTCGAATAATTGGACACTGGCCATAAAGACGGGGACTGAAAATTGAACACTGACCATAAAGACGGGGACCAAATATTGAACAGTGGCCATAAAGTCGGGGACGAATAATTGCACACTGGCCATAAAGACGGGGACCAAATATTGAACACTGGCCATAAAGTCGGGGACCTATAATTGAACACTGGCCATAAAGTCGGGGAATAAAAATCGCACACTGGCCATAAAGTCGGGGACCAGAAATTCTAAACTGACCATAAAGTCGGGGAACAAAAATCGCACACTGGCCATAAATCGGGGATCAAAAATTAAACACTGGCCATAAAGTCGGGGACCAAATATTGCACACTGGCCATAAAGACGGGGACCAAAAATCGTAAACTGGCCATAAAGTCAAGGACCAATAATTGAACACTGACCATAAAGTCGGGGACCTATAATTGAACACTGGCCATAAAATGGGGGAACACAAATCGAATACTGGTCATAAAGTCGAGGACCAAATATTGCACACTGGCCAAAATGACAGGGACCAAAAATCGCACACTGGCCATAAAGTCGGGGAGCAATAATTGCACACTGGCCATAAAGACGGGGATCAAAAATTGAACACTGGCCATAAAGTCGGGGACCAAAAATCGCACACTGGCCATAAAGTCGGGGACCAGAAATTCTAAACTGGCCATAAAGTCGGGGTCGAATAATTGGACACTGGCCATAAAGACGGGCACCACAAGTCGCACACTGGCCCTGAGGTCGGGGACGAATAAATGCACAATGGCCATAAAGTCGAGGACCAAAAACTGAACACTGGTCATAAAGTTGGTGACCGAAAATTGAACACTGACCATAAAGACGGGGACCAAATATCGCACAGTGGCCATAAAGACGGGGACCAAAAATCGCACACTGGCCATAAAGTCGGGGACCAATAATTGAACTCTAGCCATAAAGTCGGGGACCTAAAATTGAACACTGGCCATAAAATGGGGGAACCAAAAATTAAACATTGGCCATAAAGTCGGTAACCAAATATCGCACACTGGCCATAAAGAAGGGGACCAGAAATTCTAAACTGACAATAAAGTCGGGGAACAAAAATCGCGCACTGGCCATAAAGTCGGGGATCAAAAATTAAACACTGGCCATAAAGTCGGGGACGAATAATTGCACACTGGCCATAAAGACGGGGACCAAATATTGAACATTGGCCATAAAGTCGGGGACCTTTAATTGAACACTGGCCATAAAGTCGGGGACCAATAATTGAACACTGGCCATAAAATGGGGGGCACCAAAAATTTAACACTGGCCATAAAGTCGGTGACCAGAAATTCTCAACTGGCCGTTCGTTCGTTCTTTTGTTCCTCCGTTCGTTCGTTCCATCTTTCGTTCCTTCTTTCGTTTGTTCGTTTGTGCGTTCGTTCGATCAATCGTTCGTTCGTTCCTACGTACGTACGTACGTACGTTCATTCGTACGTTTGTTCCTTCGTACGCATGGTTGTTCGTTCGTTCGTACGTATGTACCTACGATTGTTCGTTAAATCGTTTGTTCTATCGTTCGTTCCTTCTTTCGTTCTTTCGTTCGTTCGTTAATTCTTTCGTTCGTTCGTTCGTTCGTACGTACGTACGTTCTTTCATTCATTCGTTCGTTGATTCATAGGTACGTACTTACTTACGTACATACGTGTGTACGTTCGTTCGTTCATTCGTTCGTTCCTACGTGCGTAAGTGCGAACGTTCATTCGTTAGTTCGTTCTTTAGTTCGATCGTTCGTTCGTTCCTTCGTTTTTCGTTTGTACGTATGTTCGCTCGTCCATTCGTTCGTTCGTTCGTACGTACGTAATTACATTCGTTGGTTCGATCGTTCGTTCGTTTTTACGCACGTACCTTCGTTCGTTCGTACTTACGTACATACGTAAGTACGTACGTACGTTCGTTCTTTCGTATGTTCGTTCGTACGTATGTTCGTTTGTACGTACGGACGTACGTTCGTTCGTTCGATCGTTCGATCGTTTGATTGTTCTTTCGTTCGTGCCTACGTATGTTCATTCGTTCGTACGTACCTACATAATTACGTTCATTCGATCGTACTTACGTACGTACGTTCTTTCTTTCGTTCGTACGAATGTACATACGTTCGTCCGTTTCTTTGTTCGTTCGTTCGTTCGTTCTTACGTACGTACATACGTAGACGTTCGTTCGTTAGTTGTTTCGTTCGATCGTTCGTACGTACGTACTTTCGTTCGATCGTTCGTTGCTTCTTTCGTTTGTTCGTTCGTTCGTTCGTTCGTTCGTTAGTTCGTTCAATCGGTCGTTTGTTCCTTCGTTCGTACGCACGTACGTTCTTTCATTCGTCCGTTCGTTGTTTCGTACGTACGTTCGTATGTACATACGTGCGTACGTTCTTTCGTTCGTTCCTACGTACGTACGTGCGTACGTTCGTTCGTTAGTCCGTTCGTTCATAAGCTCGTTCGTTCCTTCGTTCGTACTTACGTACGGACGTATGTACGTTCGTTCGTACTTACGTACTTATGTACCTACGTACGTACGTTCGTTCTATCGTTCATTCTTTCGTACGTACGAACGTTCATTCCTTCATTCGTTCGTTCGTATTTACGTACGTACGTAATTACATTCGTTCGTTCGTACTTACGTACGTACGTTCTTTCTTTCGTTCGTTCGATGGTTCGTTCATTCGTTCGTTCGTACTTACGTAAGTTCGTACGTACCTTCGTTCGTTCGTTCCTACGTACGTACTTTCTTTTGCACGTACGTACTTTCTTTCGTACGTACGTACTTTCTTTCGTACGTACGTACTTTCTTTCGTTCGTTCTTTTGTTCGTTCGTTCGTTCCTTCTTTCGTTTGTGCGTTCGTCCCTACGTACGTACGTACGTTCATTCGTTCGTTTGTTCCTTCGTATGTACGATTGTTCGTTCGTTCGTACGTATGTACCTACGATTGTTCGTTAAATCGTTTGTCTATCGTTCTTTCCTTATTTCGTTCATTCGTTAATTCTTTCGTTCGTTCGTTCGTTCGTTCCTACGTACGTACGTGCGTACGTTCGTTCGTTAGTTCGTTCGTTCATAAGTTCGTTCGTTCATAAGTTCGTACTTACGTACGGACGTATGTACGGTCGGTCGTTCGTTCGTTCGTATGTACGTATTTATGTACCTACATACGTACGTTCGTTCGTACGTTCGTTCGTACGTACGTTCGTTCGTACGTACGTTCGTTCGTACGTTCGTTCGTACGTACGTACGTAATTACGTTCGTTCTTTCGTACTTACCTATGTACGTACGTACTTACCTACGTACGTACGTACTGTCGTTCGTTCGTTCTTTTGTTCCTCCGTTCGTTCGTTCCATTTTTCGTTCCTTCTTTCGTTTGTTCGTTTGTGCGTTCGTTCGATCAATCGTTCGTTCGTTCCTACGTACGTACGTACGTACGTTAATTCGTACGCTTGTTCCTTCGTACGTATGGTTGTTCGTTCGTTCTTACGTATGTACCTACGATTGTTCGTTAAATCGTTTGTTCTATCGTTCGTTCGTTCTTTCGTTCATTCGTTCGTTCGTTAATTCTTTCGTTCGTTCGTTCGTTCGTTCGTACGTACGTACGTACGTACGTTCTTTCATTCGTTCGTTTGTTGATTCATAGGTACGTACTTACTTACGTACATACGTGTGTACGTTCGTTCGTTCGTTCGTTTTTCGTTTGTACGTATGCTCGCTCGTCCATTCGTTCGTTCGTTCGTACGTACGTAATTACATTCGTTGGTTCGATCGTTCGTTCGTTTTTACGCACGTACCTTCGTTCGTTCGTACTTACGTACATACGTAAGTACCACGTTCGTTCTTTCGTTCATTCGATCGTTTGTACGTACGTACGTTCATTCGTTCGAACGTTCGTACATACGTACGTTCGTTCGTTCGTTTATTCGTACGTATGTACGTGCGCACATATGTACGTTTGTTCGTTCCTTCCTTAATTTCGTTCGTTCAGTCGTTAGTACGTACATACGTTAGTTCATTCGTTCGTACGTACGTACGTTCGTTGGATCGTTCGCTCCTTCCTACGTACGGATGTATGTATGTACGTTCGTTTGTTGTACGTACCTTCGTTCATTTCTTTGTTCGGTCGTTTTTGTTTTTCGTACTTACGTACGTTCATTCGTTCTTTCGTTCGTTCGTTCATTCGTTCTTTCGTTCGTTCGTACGTATGTACATACGTTCTTCCGTTTCTTTGTTCGTTCGTTCCTTTGTTCGATTGTTCGGTCGTTCGTTCTTACGTACATACGTACAGACGTTCGTTCGTTAGTTCTTTCGTTCGATCGTTCGTACGTACGTACGTACTTTCGTTCGATCGTTCGTTCTTCTGTTCGTTCGATCTTTCTTTCGTTCGTTCGTACGTACGTTCGTTTGTTTGTTCGTTCTTACGTTCGTACGTACCTACGTTCGTTCGTACGTACCTACGTTCGTTCGTACGTACCTACGTTCGTTCGTACGTACGTTCGTTCGTTAGTTTGTCCGTTCGTTCGTACGTACATATTTACCTACTTACGTACGTTTGTTCATTCGTACGTATGAAAGTACATACAAACGTACGTTCGTGTGTTTCGTTCGTACGCTCTTTCGTACGTACGTTTTTTCGTTCCTTCGTTAGCTTTTCGTTAGTTCGTTCGTTCGTTGCTTCGTACGTATGTACGTCCGTTTGTTTGTTCGTTCTTACGTTCGTACGTACCTACGTTCGTTCGTACGTACCTACGTTCGTTCGTACGTACCTACGTTCGTTCGTACGTACGTTCGTTCGTTAGTTTGTCCGTTCGTTCGTACGTACATATTTACCTACTTACGTACGTTTGTTCATTCGTACGTATGAAAGTACATACAAACGTACGTTCGTGTGTTTCGTTCGTACGCTCTTTCGTACGTACGTTTTTTCGTTCCTTCGTTAGCTTTTCGTTAGTTCGTTCGTTCGTTGCTTCGTACGTATGTACGTCCGTTTGTTCGTTCGTACGTTCGTACGTACGTCCTTACGTTCGTTCGTTTGTATGTGCGTACGTACGATCGTACGTATGTTCGGTCCTTAGTTCGTACGTACGTTCGTTCGTTCATACGTACGTTCGTACGATCGTTCTTTCGTGCGTACTTACGTACGTTCATTCGTTCGTTCTTACGTTTGTACATGCATACGTTCGTTCGTTCGGTCCTACGTACGAACGTACGTCTGTTTGTTCATTCGTACTTATGTACGTATGATCGTTCGTTCGTTCGTACGTACGTTCGTTCTTTTGTTCCTTCGTTCGATCATTCCCTCTTTTGATCCTTCTTTCTTTCATTCGTTTAATCGTTCGTTCGTTCCTACGTACGTACGTACGTACGTTCGTTCGTCCGGGCGGTTGTTCGTACGTACGTACCTACGTTTCTTCGTGAATCCATTGGTACGGTCGTTCGTTCCTTCTTTCGTTCATTCGTTCGTTAATTCTTTCGTTCGTTCGTACGTACATACGTTCGTTCGTTCGTTCGATCGTTCGTACGTACGTACTTCTGTACGTACGTATTTATGTACGTACGTACGTTCGTTCGTTCGATCGTACGTTCGTTCGTTCGATCGTACGTTCGTTCGATCGTCTGTTCGTACGTACGTACCTTCGCTCGTCCATTCGTTCGTTCGTTCGTTCGTACGTATGTAATTACATTCGTACGTTCGATCGTTCCTTCGTACTTACGTACGTACGTACGTACGTGCCTTCGTTCTTTCGTTCGTTCTTTCGATTGTTTTTACGAACGTACATTCCTTCGTTCGTTTAATCGTACGTATGTACGTACGTACGGAAGTACGTACGTTCATTCGCTTGTTCATTCTTTCGTTCGTTCGTTCGATCGCTCGTTCGTTCGTACGTACGGACGTATGTACGCACGTTCTTTCGTTCGCTCGATCGTACGTACTTACGTACCTTCGTCTGTTCGTTCGATCTTTCTTTCGTTCGTACGTACGTACGTTCGTTCGTTTGTTCGTTTGTTCGTTCTTACGTACGTACTTTCGTTCGTTCGTTCATACGTACTTTCGGTCGTTCTTTTGTTCGTTTGTTCCATCGTTCGTTCGTCTGTTCGTTCGGTCGTACGTACGTACTTACTTACATACGTTCGTTCGTTCGATCGTTCATTCGTTCGTATGTACGTACGTACGTACGATCGTTCTTTCGTTCGTTCCTTCGATCATTCGGTCGTTAGTACGTTCGTTTGTACGTACGTACGTTCATACGTACGTACGTACGATCGTTCATTCGTACGTACTTACGTACGTTCGTTCGTTTGTACGTCCGTTCGTTCGTTCGTTCGTTCGTTCTTACGTTTGTACATGCATACGTTCGTTCGTTCGTTCGTACGTACGTACGTACGTCTGTTCGTTCATTCGTACTTACGTACGTACATTCGTTTTTTCGTTATTTCGTTTGTTCGTTCGTTCGTTTGTTCGTTCATTTGTTCGTACGTACGTACGTACGTTCGTTCGTCCAATATTTAGTTCATTCTTTCGATCGTTCGTAAGTACGTACGTTCGTTCGTTCGTTTTTTTCTTCCTTCGTTCGATCATTCCATTGTTTGATCCTCCTTTCGTTCGTTCCTACGTATGTACGTATGTTTGTTCGATCGTTTGTTCGTTCGTACGTGCGGTTGGTCGTACGTACATACCTGAGTTTCTTCGTTAATTCGTTTCTTCGATTGTTCGTTTCTTCGATTGTTCGTTCCTTCTTTCGTTCCTTCTTTCGTTAATTCTTTCGTTCGTTCGTTCCATCGTTCGTACGCACGTACGTTCTTTCATTCGTTCGTTCGTTGCTTCGTACGTACGTTCGTACGTACATTCATACGTACATACGTGCGTACGTTCGTTCGTTCGTTCGTTCCTACGTACGTACGTGCGTACGTTCGTTCATTAGTTCGTTCGTTCCGTCGTTCGTACTTACGTACGGACGTATGTACGTTCGTTCGATCGTTCGTTCGATCGTTCGTTCTTTCGTACGTACGAACGTTCATTTCTTCATTCGTTCGTTCGTACTTACGTACGTACGTACGTTCTTTCTTTCGTTCGTTCGATCGTTCGTTCGTTCGATCGTTCGTTCGTTCTTTCGTTCGTACTTACGTAAGTTCGTACGTACCTTCGTTCATTCGTTCGAACGTACCTTCGTTCATTCGTTCGTACGTAGTACTTTCGTTCGTTCGTTCTTTTGTTCCTTCGTTCGTTCCTTCTTTCGTTTGTGCGTTCGTTCCTACGTACGTACGTACGTACGTTCATTCGTTCGTTTGTTCCTTCGTACGTATGGTTGTTCGTTCGTTCGTACGTATGTACCTACGATTGTTCGTTAAATCGTTTGTTCTATCGTTCGTTCCTTATATCGTTCATTCGTTAATCCTTTCGTTCGTTCGTTCATTCGGTCCTACATACGTATGTACGTTCTTTCATTCATTCGTTCGTTGATTCACACGTTGATACTTACTTACGTACATACGTGCGTACGTTCGTTCGTCCATTCTTTCGTTCGTTCCTACGTACGTAAGTGCGAACGTTCGTTCATTAGTTCATTCGTTCATTAGTTCGTTCGTTCATTAGTTCGTTCGTTCCTACGTACGTATGCACGTTCGTTCGATCGTTCCTTCGTTTGTTCGTACGTACGTACGTACGTTCGCTCGTCCTTTCGTTCGTACGTACGTAATTACGTACGTACGTTCGTTCGTTCTTTTGTTCGTTCGTATGTACCAACGTTCGGACGTACGTTCGTTCGTTCGCTCGTTCGTTGGTTCGGTCGTTAGTACGTACGTAATTACGTACGTCCGAACGAAAGGACGAGCGAACGTACGTACGTACGAACAAATGTTCATTCGCTTGTTCATTCTTTCGTTCATTCGTTTGTTCATTTTTTCGTTCGTTCGTTCGCTCGTTCGTACGTACGTACATTCGTTCTTTCGTTCGTTTGTTCCTTAGATTGTTCGTTCGGTCGTACGTACATTCTTTCTTTCGTTCGTACGTACGTTCGTTCGTTAGTTTGTCCGTTCGTTCGTACGTACATATTTACCTACTTACGTACGTTTGTTCATTCCTTCGTTCGTTCGTTCATTCGTAGTTTCGATCGTTCTTTCGTTCTTTCGTTCGTTCGTTCTTTCGTTCGTTCGTTCGTTCATTCGTACGTATGAAAGTACATACAAACGTACGTTCGTTTGTTTCGTTCGTACGCTCCTTCGTACGTAGGTTCCTTCGTTCCTTCGTTAGTTTTTCGTTAGTTCGTTCGTTCGTTCGTTGCTTCGTACGTATGTACGTTCGTTTGCTCGTTCGTACGTACGTCCTTACGTTCGTACGATCGTATGTACGTACGTACGATCGTACGTATGTTCGGTCTTTAGTTCGTACGTACGTTCGTTCGTTCATACGTACGTACGTACGATCGTTCTTTCGTGCGTACTTACGTACGTTCATTTGTTCGTTCCTACGTTTGTACATGCGTACGTTCGTTCGTTCGTTCATACGTACGAACGTACGTCTGTTCGTTCATTCGTTCATTCGTTCTACGTTTCTTCGTGAATTCATTGGTACGATCGTTCGCTCCTTCTTTCGTTCATTCGTTCGTTAATTCTTTCGTTCGTTCGTACGTACGTACGTTCGTTCGTACGTACGTACTTATGTACGTAGGTATTTATTACGTACGTACTTATGTACGTACGTACGTACGTTCGTTCGTTGGATCGTTCGTTCGTTCGATCGTTTCTTCGTACGTACGTATGTTCGCTCGTCCATTCGTTCGTTCGTTCGTGCGTATGTAATTACGTTCGTTCGCTGGATCGTTCGTTCGTACTTACGTAAGTACGTACGTGCCTTCGTTCTTTCGTTCGTTCGTTCTTTCGATTGTTTTTACGTACGTACGTTCGTTCGTACACACGTACGTTCCTTCGTTCGTTTAATCGTACGTATGTTCGTACGTACATATGTACGTTCGTTCGTTTGTTCGTTCGTTCGTTCGTACGTTCGTTCGTTCCTTAATTTCATGCGTTCAGTCGTTCGTACGTACGTACATACGTTAGTTCATTCATTCGTACGTACGTACGTTCGTTCGATCGTTCGCTCGTTCCTACGTATGGATGTATGTACGTACGTTCGTTCGTACGTTCATTTGTTTGTTCGTTCGATCTTTCTTTCGTTTACAAGTGTGTACGTTCTTTCGTTCGTTCGTTTGTTCGTTCTAATGTACATACTACGTATGTACGTGCGTTCGTTCGTATGTACCAACGTTCGGACGTACGTTTGTTCGTTCACTCGTTCGTTGAATCATAGGTTCATCCGCACGTTTGTTCGTTCGTTCGTTCGTACGTACGTAAGTACGTACGTTCATTCGCTTGTTCATTCTTTCGTTCGTTCGATCGCTCGTTCGTACGTACGTACGTTCGTCCGTTCGTTGTATGTACGTACCTTCGTTCGTTCGTTCGTTCGTACGTACGGACGTATGTACGCACATTCTTTCGTTCGCTCGATCGTACGTACGTTCGTACCTTCGTCTGTTCGTTCGATCTTTCTTTCTTTCGTACGTACCTACGTTCGTTCGTTTGTTCGTTTGTTCGTTCTTACGCACGCACTACGTAGTACGTACGTACGTACTTTCGTTCGTTCGTTCGTTTGTACGTACCTACGTTCGTTCTTTTGTTCGTTTGTTCCTTTGTTCGTTCGTTTGTTCGTTCGGTCGTACGTACGTTCTTTTGTTCGTTCGTACGTACGTACGTACGTACATATGTACCTGCTTACGTACGTTTGTTCATTCGTTCGTTCGATCGTTCGTTCGATCGTTCGTTCGATAGATCGTTCTTTCGTTCATTCGTACTTTCGATCGTTCTTTCGTTCGTTCGTTCATTCGTACTTTCGATCGTTCTTTCGTTCGTTCGTTCATTCGTACGTATGAAAGTACGTACAAACGTACGTTCGTTTGTTCGTTGTGTCTTTCTTTCGTTCGTTCGTTTGTTCGTTGTCTTTCTTTCGTTCGTTCGTTCGTTCGTTCGCTCTTTCGTACTTACGCACGAACGTACGTACGTTCGTTGGGTCGTTCGTACGTACGTATATACGTTCGTTCGTTCCTTCGTTAGTTGTTTCGTTCGTTCGTTTTTTCGTTAGTTCGTTCGTTCGTTGCTTCGTATGTATGTACGTCCGTTTGTTCGTTGGTACGTACGTACTTACGTACATACGTTCATTCGTTCGTATGTACGTACGTACGATCGTTCTTTCGCTCGTTCCTTCGATCGTTCGGTCGTTAGTTCGTTCGTTTGTACGTACGTACGTACGATCGTTCATTCGTACGTACTTACGTACGTTCGTTCGTTCGTACGTCTGTTCGTTCGTACGTCCGTTCGTTCGTTCGTTCGTTCTTACGTTTGTACATGCATCCGTTCGTTCGTTCGTTCGTTCGTTCGTACGTACGTACGTACGTACGTCTGTTCGTTCATTCGTACTTACGTACGTACATTCGTTTTTTCGTTATTTCATTTGTTCTTTCGTTCGTTTGTTCGTTCATTTGTTCGTACGTACGTACGTACGTTCGTTCGTCCAATATTTCGTTCATTCTTTCCATCGTTCGTAAGTACGTTCGTTCGTTTTTTTGTTCCTTCGTTCGATCATTCCATCGTTTGATCCTTCTTTCGTTCGTTCGTTCGTTCCTACGTATGTACGTATGTTCGTTCGATCGTTTGTTCGTTCGTACGTGCGGTTGGTCGTACCTACGTTTCTTCGTGAATCCATTTGTACGATCGTTCGTTCCTTCTTTCGTTCATTCGTTCGTTCGTTTGTTAGTTCGTTCATTCATTAGTTCGTTCGTTCGTTCGGTCGCACGTACGTACGTTTGTTCATTCGTACGTACGTAATTGCGTTCGTTCGTTTGTACTTACGTTGGTACATAGGTTTGTACTTTCGTTCGTTCTTTCGATCGTTCGTTCGTTCGGACGTACCTACGTACGTACGTTCGTTTGTTCATTCGTATATACGTAATTACGTACGTAGGTTCTTTCATTCGTTCGTTCGTTCATTCGTACGCACGTACGTGCGTATGTACGTTCAATCGTTAGTTCGTTCGTACGTTCGTTCGTACGTTCGTTCGTACGTTCGTTCGTACGTTCGTACATACGTACGTTCGTACATACGTACGTTCGTACATACGTACGTTCGTTCGTTCGTACGTTCGCTCGTTCCTTCATTTCGTTTCTTCGTTCGTTCGTTCCTTCGTACGTACGTACGTACTACCGTTCGTTCATACATACGTTCGTACGTTCGTTCGTTCTTTCGTACGTACGGACGTATGTATTTCCTTTCGCTCATACATACGTACGTACGTACGTACGTTCGTTCGTTCGATCTTTCGATCGTTCGTTCTTTCGTACGTACTTACGTACGTTCGCTTCTTCGATCGTTCATTCGTTCTTTCGTTCGTACCTACATACACACTTACGTTCGTTCTTTCCTTCATTCGTACTTTCTTTTGTTTGTTCGATCGTTAGTTCGTTCCTACTTACGTACGAACGTACGTTCGTTCGTTGGTCGTTCGTTATTTCGTACGTTCGTTCGTTCGTTCGTTCGATCGATCGTTCGTACGTAATTACGTACGTAAGTTCGTTCGTTGTTCGTTCGTTCGTACGTACGTTCGTTCTTTCGTTCGTTCGTTCGTTCATTCGTACGTAAGTACGTACGTTCGTTCGATCATTCGTATGTACGTACGTACGTACATTCGTTTGTTGGTTCGTTCGGTCCTTCGTACGTACGTTCGTTCGTACTTTTCTTCGTACATACGCACGTACGTTCGTTCGTTAGTTCTTTCGTTCGTTCGTTCTTTCGTTAGTTCATTCCTTCGTATGTACGTTCGTTTGTACGTTCGTACGTCCATACTTTCGTTCGTTCGTATGTACGTACGTACGTATGATCGTTCTTGCGTACGTACGTACGTTCGTTCTTTCGTTCGTTCGTTCCTTCGATCATTCTGTCGTTCGTTCGTTCGTTCGCAAATACGTACATTCGTTCGTTCGTTCGTACTTACTTACGTACATACGTTCGTTCTTTCGTTCGTTCGTTCGATCGTTCGTTCGTTCGTACATACGTAATTACGTACGTACGTTCTTTCACTTGCTCGTTCGTTCGTACGTACGTGCGTATGTACGTTCAATCGTTAGTTCCTTCGTACGTTCGTTCGTACGTTCGTACATACGTACATTCGTTCGTTCGTACGTACGTTCGTTCGTGCGTACGTACGTTCGTTCGTGCGTACGTACGCTCGTTCCTTCATTTCGTTTCTTCGTTCGTTCGTTCCTTCGTACGTACGTACGTACGTACTATCGTTCGTTCGTACATACGTACTTACGTTCGTTCTTTCGTACGTACTTACGTACGTTCGTTTCTTCGATCGTTCGTTCATTCGTTCTTTCGTTCGTACCTACGTACATACTTACGTTCGTTCTTTCCTTCGTTCGTTCTGTCTTTTGTTAGTTCGATCGGTAGTTCGTTTGTACTTACGTACGAACGTACGTTCGTTCGTTCGTCGTTCGTTCTTACGTACGTTCGTTCGTTCGTACGTAGGTACTTGCGAACGTACATCCGTACGTACGTTCGTTCTCTTGTTCTTTCGTACTTACCAACGTACGTTCGTTCGTTATTTCGTATGTTCGTTCGTTCGTTCGTACGTACGTTCGTTCGTCCGTTAGCTCTTTCGTTATTTCATTCTTTCGTTAGTTCGTTCATTCCTTCGTAGGTACGTACGTTCATTTGTTCATTCGTACGTACGTACTTAGGTTCGTATTTACGTACGTACGTACGTCGTTCGTTCGATCGCTCGTTCGTTCTTACGTACGTACGTACGTCCGTTCGTTCGATCGCTCGTTCGTTCTTATGCACTTATCTCCGTACGTCCGTTCGTTCGTTCGTATGTCTGTACTACGTTCGTTCTTTCGCTAGTTCGTTCCTTCGTATGTACGTTCGTTTGTACGTTCGTACGTACGTACGTAAGTACAAACGTACGTAAGTACGTACGTACTTTATGGCCACTGTGCAGTTTTCGGTCCCCTACTTTATGGCATATGTGCAAATGTTTGGACCCTCAGTTTATGGCCAGTGTGCACATGTTTAGACCCCGATTAAATGGTCAGTGAGCAAATTACCGAACCGCGAATTTATGGCCAGTGTTCAATTATTGGTACCCGACTTTATGGCATGTGTTCGATGTTTGGACCCCGAATTTATGGCCAGTGTTCAATTATTGGTCTCTCAGGCTAGTGTTATATTTTTGGTCCCTGACTTTATGGCCAGTGATCAATTTTTGGTTCCCGACTTTTTGGCCAGTGTTCAATTTTTTGTCCCCGACTTTATGGTCACTGTGCAGTTTTTGGTCCCCTACTTTATGGCCTATGTGCAAATGTTTGGACCCTCAGTTTATGCCCAGTTTGCACATGTTTAGACCCCAATTAAATGGCCAGTGAGCAAATGATTGAATCGCGAATTTATGGCCAGTGTTGAATTATAGGTCCCCGACTTTATGGCATGTGTTCAATGTTTGGACTCAGACTTTATGGCCAGTGTTCAATTTTTCGTCCCCGACTTTATGGTCACTGTGCAGTTTTTGCTCCCCTACTTTATGGCCTATTTGCAAATGTTTGGACCCTCAGTTTATGGCCAGTTTGCACATGTTTAGACCCCAATTAAATGGCCAGTGAGCAAATGGTTGGACCCCGAATTTATGGCCAGTGTTCAATGTTTGGTCCATGACTTTATGGTCAGTGTTCAGTTTTTGGTACCCGACTTTATGGCATGTGTTCAATGTTTGAACCCCGACTTTATGGCCAGTAATCAGTTTTTGGTTTCCGACTTTATGGCCAGTGTTTAATTCTTGGTCCCCGACTTTCTGGCTAGTGTTCAATTTTTGGTTCCCGACTTTATGGCCACTGTGCGAATGTTTGGACTCCGACTTTATGGCCAGTGTTCAATTTTTGGTCTCTGAGGCCAGTATTATAATTTTGGCCAGTCTGCAAATGTTGTGACCCCGAATTTATGGCCAGTTTGCCAATGTTTGGACCCCGACTTTATGGCCAGTCTGCAAATGTTTGGAACCCGACTTTATGGTCAATGTTCAATTTTTGGTTCCCGACTTTATGGCCAGTGTTCAATTTTTGGTCTCCGACTTTATGGCCACTGTGCAAATATTTGGACCCCGAATTTATGGCCACTATGCAAATGTCTGGACCCAGACTTTATGGCTAGTGTTCAATTTTTGGTCCCCTACTTTATGGTCTGTGTGCAAATGTTTGGACCCCCACTTTACGGCCAGTGTGCACATGTTTAGACCCCGATTAAATGGCCATTGAGCAAATGATTGGACCCCGAATTTATGGCCAGTGTTCAATTATTGGTCCCCGACTTTATGGCATGTGTTCAATGTTTGGACCCCGACTTTATGGCCAGTGTTCAATTTTTGGTATCTCAGGCAAGTGTTATATTTTTGGTCCCTGACTTTATGGCCAGTGTGCAAATCTCTGGACCAAGACTTTATGGCCAGTGTTCAATTTATGGTCCCCGACTTTTTGGCCAGTGTTCAATTTTTGGTCCCCGACTTTATGGCCAGTGATCAGTTTTTGGTCCCCGACTTTATGGCCAGTGTTGAATTCTTGGTCGCCGACTTTTATGGCCAATGTGCAAATGTTTAGACCCCGACTTCATGGCCAGTGTTCAATTTTTGGTCTCTGAGGCCAGTATTATAGTTTTGGTCCCCGACTTTATAGCCAGTGTGCAAATGTTCTAACACGAATTTATGGCTAGTTTGCCAATGTTTCGACCCCGACTTTATCGCCAGTTTGCAAATGTTTGGACCCCGACTTAATTGCCAGTGTGCAAATGTTTGGACCAAGACTTTATGGCCAGTGTTCAATTTTTGGTTCCCGACTTTATCGCCAGTGTTCAATTTTTGGTTCCCGACTTTTTGGCCAGTGATCAGTTTTTGGTTCCCGACTTTATGGCCAGTGTTCAATTTTTGGTACCCGACTTTTTGGCCAGTGATCAGTTTTGGGTTCCCGACTTTATGGCCAGTGTTCAATTTTTGGTCCCCGACTTTTTGGCCAGTGATCAGTTTTTGGTTCCCGACTTTATGGCCAGTGTTCAATTTTCGGTCCCCGACTTTATGGCCAGATTGCAAACTTTTGGACCCCGACTTTATGGCCAGCGTTCAATTTATGGTCCTCGACTTTTTGGCCAGTGTGCAAATGTTTGGATCCCGAATTTGTGGCCAGTGTGCAAATGTTTAGACCCCGACATTATAGTTACTGGGCAACTGTTTGGACCCTGACTTTATGGTCAATGTTTAAATGTTGTGATCCCGACTTTATGGCCAGTTTGCCAATGTTTCGAGCCTGACTTTTTGGCCAATGTGCAAATGTTTGGGCCCCAACTTTACGGCCAGTGTGCAAATGTTTGGACCCCGACTTTATGGCCAGTGTGCAAATGTTTGGACCCCGACTTTATAGCCAGTGTGCAAATGTTTGGACCCCGACTTTATGGCCACTATGTAAATTTTGGGACCCCGACTTTATGGCCACTGTGTAAATGGTTGGTTCCCGACTCTATGGCCATTCTGTAAATGTTTGGACCCCGACTTTATGGCCACTGTGTAAATATTTGGACCCCGATTTTTATAGCCACAGCTTTCAGTGCATTTCTGGGTAAGACTGCGCACTCTGTTCGCCACCTCCACCCAATTCTTGTGAAATTGGGAATCGTTACCAAACTACAACCCCGAGCGGGGTTTCACTGGTCTATCGGGGGCCATCGTTCGACGACGCCGTCCCATGGCATCGTCCTGCCTCTCCAAGACCCCAACCGCAAACCAACCGATTTCTCAGCTTTGATTTTAGCCCCTGCAATCCACTCATATTCCTTTAAAATGAGGCCAATTGTCTTCACTCCGGAGGCATTCGACTCCATGACGATGACGTCGTTCTCATATGCTGACACTGCCCTTCCTTGTCCCAGTTCGAAAGGGATGCCCGTTAGTTGTTCCAACTTCTGTAACAGTGGCTCGAGTGCCAATACATATAGAAGAGGCGACAGAGGTAAGCCCTGACGAACCGGGCGTGTGATGCCAAACGACTCCGATGGGTGGCCGTTTACTTTGACCATTGAACAGGTTGCCGCTCCGCATTGCAGCGATCCAGCCTCTGAAAACGGAAGCAGGCTCCTTTTAACGTGTCGCACAGTCGACACAAAATATGTAATATGACATAAGAGTACTCGCATCTGAGATGCGTGGTAAGTGCCAGCAAGGAATGAGAGTGAGACAACCGTTAGATATATAGAGAGTAAGTTTTATTAGGGTAATCAACTGTGTGTCTGTGTTGCTTGCATGATTCAATATATGTAACACAATACATAAGACAGGCCTTCGTATGAATAATAGTATGTATACATAATATGTGTGTGAGTGTGAATGAGAAATACAGAGCATGAAATGAGAGTCTGTAACAGACTATAAGAGTCCTGAACACAAAGATAAGAAAGTACCAGTTCATAGAAGAGTTACACAGTAGGTAGAATGTCCGTACACAAGAGGTCATGGCCGAATAGCAGAGCTGAGGTTTCACATGTTGTGTGTGACGTTGAGCGTCGATGCTGCGACCGGTTACTTGGTACAGAAGATTCTCGCAGGTTGTTCTGGCTGTTATTTTCGAGGTGGAAACAATCCACACAAACGGTGTTGAGAAGGAACCGCGGTTGTTGTTAGTAGCGTGTACTCTGGTGGTGGTGTTGGCGCTGGCAACAGGACTGTAGTAGACAGTAGATTGGTTGTGTTGACGTCGTCGCTGGAAACTGGTTGGTCTACGACTAGACGTGTGAGAGGTCTAAAGTCGAGACAAGCTGGCGTAGATGAAGCAAGACTATTTATAGATAAAAAGGGGCTCAAGAAACAGCAGAAAAAACACTCTCTCACGTGACCTTAACAAAAGGCCACGATTGGTCGGTATGCACCCTGGCGCGAGAGTGAACTGGAGACAAATGCCGCGCAAATAAGAGCCAATCAGGGTGATGGACACAATGGTCCAAGCAGCCGAAAGCTAGATGTTAGCCGCTGCGTTATCATTCGGAAATAAACACCTGAGAGAGGTTTCACTACATATGTATGTATGTATTTATTTATTTGTATACGTGTTTGTTCGTTTGACTGAATCTGCTGACGTGGACATCTCATAAAGTCCACAATTGTTTTACATACAGCCACCTCCACAATTATTACTTCACACATATTCACGTATATACACACATGCGCTAACGTAGCCGCATACACAAATTATATGCCCGTGTACACACATATACTTATACATACATA